>NW_017305977.1:204526-220428 GCF_001594115.1 Trachymyrmex septentrionalis | reverse complement strand
TGCGTGTGCATCTTGACATTTATATTATTGAAAAAAATAAAATAAGATATGAAAGTAAGGATAATACTTAAGAATTCTACCTTCCTCACCGATTATGATAAAATTAAAAGAAATTAAAGGAAATTTTTGTTCTACTAGCCTCACTTACATATTCTCATGTCTCTATGCCATCGATGTAACAGATTTCCTAACCTGATATAGTAGTCGTTACTTCAATGATTAATATCTCTCTACAGGGCAGAGCGTCACTTTTTTTACCACATTTATTCGTTTCGTGCAATAATGCATCAAATGAGCCTAATTTTGTTAAAATCAGTGAGGAAGGTAGAATTCTTGAGTATTACCAAAGTAAGTTTACTGTCAAAATGCGCGCGCAGAGAAGAATAGATTACCCCGATATTTTGCCTCTCGCACCGTTCTGCCAAACTCAAGTATACAGGATATTTCTAAAATAACGCCCATTAAAAAAATATAGTGCTTTTCCTAAGAAAAAACTGAATCGAAAAGTCCTCTACCATTTTGCAATTTTCCCAATATTTTTTTTGTTTTAGTTATCCTCTGAGCAAAATATAATATCTAAAATCGACATATAAAACAACTATTAAGATATCTTTAAGAGTGCTTTACGAAACATCTTCAAAATGTTTCACAAAGAACACTGAAAAATACTTTAAAATTGTCTTATATTACAATACATCGATTTTATCCGTTTATTTGGTAACCTTTAGAAATTAATATCTCGTTAACTATTGTGAAAATTGCAAAATGGTAGAAAACTTTTCGATTCGGTTTTTTATTAGAAATAGCACTATATGATTAGTTACCATTATATGGGCGATATTTCAGAAACACCTTATATATAGTTAATACTGAATCTATCTTATTATATATGTCTATGTCTCTAATTTTAATACTTTTATTATAAATAACCAAAAATTACCTTGGTTAACTCGATTATCCAAAATTTCGTTTGGATTACCTAGCCCTTGTACAAAAATTACCTCAGTGACCAATCCCTCGGGTGACCGACTCCGATTTCCGATGTATCACAAGTAGATTATACTCTCGACCAAAGATAGTTTTCTACGAATAGCCAACATGCTCCAGCGGAGACATATCGTATTGAAACATTATGGAACTAGCTATTCCAATAATTAATTCTGATTTTCTTTAAATTACAAAAGTTTCTCACAAGCGTAAAAACAACGTTCCCCACATAATTTATCATTCAATGAGCAAAAGTACTTCTCGTAACTTTTTGACCACCGAGAAAGAAAACCAGGAATAAACATAGTGATAATATATTTAAGAAAGATTGTGAGCCAATATAAGATATTTTTTTTATGAAAATAAATATCATATATTCTGAAAATCATGAATCAGTAATATGAATTACATACGTTATGACATCATTATTGTATCTTCTTCAAGTGTAGAAATAACAAAAAATTCTAGATTATTTTATATAATAGGCGTCACAATCAAAACAATAAAAGTTGTCAGAAATAAAAAAGGCATCGATAATTTAATTAATTTCCTATTAAGAATTTAGTACTAATAAGCCAATGTTTTTTATTCAATTTTATTATAGTGACTTCCTTATTAGTTTGAATATCCGACGACAAACGAAAATAATAGTCTTTACAATTTAATGATGTCATACTAAGGAAAAATTACCATTGGCAATTTTTCCTTATTTGTTAAATATTGGAGCCTTCAAATATATAATCCATTACTACAATGATAATATCTCACACTATTTATGTTTGTCTCTCATATTTATTAACTTATTTCCATTATAAATATATTCTGTCTTAAATAATTTTTTTATTGGAATGAATTACCAATTACACTGTCAAGATTGTTAACAAAAAAGCAAAAAAAATTTCCCTGACTTTCCCGGTTTTTCCAATCACTTTTTGAAAAATTTCCCTGACTAAAACTTGGAAGATTCTTTGAATAAAAATATAAAAAAATTAACATATTTTATTTTACAAACAATAAAATTATTAATACAATAAAATATAATAGAAAATGAATATAATATAAAGTTTTTCGTAATATTTATAGTAGCATATTATAACTCACTTTGTTAATATACATACACAGGGACATAAATAACTACCAATTCAAAGTTGCATGTGTGTCGGAGATCAGAAAGCATAAAAAAAAATGAAAAGATGTGAAAAATAATAAGAAAGCTTGAAAAGACATAAGAAGACATTTGTGTACATACGCCGTATACTCTTGTTATGTATTAGGTTAGATACATATACTTTGTATCGAATATTACGTGTACTTTTGGTTAGAGAGGTGATTATAATACAAATAAATGAAAGAATTATTTAACTTAAACAATAAGTTGCAAATATAAATGATAATATAATATAATACAACTTATAGTAGCCATAATGTTAAGTCGAATGTATGACTACTAATACGCTATGAATTAAAAAACAAATGAATTACGGAAAATAGTGGATTATATCTTTGTTTTGCACATTGCTTGTTGAGATTTAATCATTTCATTAAAATACTGTATGTTCTAATTATCATTTTAATTAATTTTAATTAGAAATGATTTACTAAATATTCGCACACGCATTAATACATACATATTTTGACTTTTTGAAAAGTTAAGTTTTTTTTTAACAATGTCCGTTAATGATTTTCTGCAAATTGCTCATTGCAAAATTAAAAATAAAAAAAATATTTGCTTCTTTAAAAATTTTTTAAAATTATGTCATAATTTTTAAAGAAGTAAAGTTTAAACAGAATTTTACAATAATTTAAAATTTTATCTTAGGTTAATAAATTCCTTGATAATAATTTCCCTGACTTTTCCTGGTTTTCTCTGGCTGCTTTTTAATTTTTCTGACTTTTCCTGATTTCTCTGACCACTAACAGCTCTGACTGTATTTTAACAGGCATAGCTACTTTAGCACTCAAACGCGACTTATATCACATTTTTTTGCTATTTTTTTGCTTCAGCCGATTCGCTAAAATCCATGGCTGTGCTAGCTTAAGACTAAAGTTAAGCACAAAGAAAAAAAAACAGCAAATAAAAAATGAAATACATATTTTTGAAAAATTAATTGCTGTAATGTACTTTATTCTCTTATACGCAAGCCAGCACAGCCACAGTGTTGGTCGAATTTTTTTACTTAAACAATGAGCAAAAAATTATTAGAAAAATTAGCAAAAAAATGTGATATAGTCGCATTTGATTGTGTTGAAGTAGCTGTGCTAGCTTAATAAACATATTACACTGAACAATACTGAAATTGTATCATTCATCAAAACAGCCAATTGTTATTAATTTTGTAATACTGATAACGAATGTGTCAATAAAAATTGAATCTTAGTTCTAGTTTGCATGATATACTAATTGTAAATTTAAAAAATTTGAATGTAATATAAAAATTAAATAATAATTAGATAATGATATCACTGTCCAAATATCATTTTGCAATACGAGTATGAATAATCATTTCTGATGTATTTTTATCTATTGTACACGAATCCGTCCAAAAGCTAAAAATTGATAATTTCACATAATATTAAAAATTTTTAAAATTTGCTGCTGGTACATTATGAATATCTTCAAAATCGTCGTGTTTTGCGCCATTCTTGACGTCATTTATCTTAAAAATACAATCAACTTAATAGGTAATTAAATTTAAGTAACGGATTCGTATTAGCAAGCAAAGATACATCGAAAATTACTATTCACATCCGTAATACAAAAAAAGAATCAAAATTTGTTGACCCGCGTTATTGTTTAACTTTGATTTTCTGAGATAAATATATTCTTTTAAGAAACATCGACTTTAAGAAAAAGTATGAAGATATGGGTCAATACTGTTAAATCTATATAGAGTGTCAAATTTAACTTAATTTAAGTCGGCACTGCTCCTACTCAATATATCGTTATTTTATACTAAAATCATAGTTGACACTATTACGTACAGTTTCAAATTTAATCATTTAAAATTCTAAGTTTTAGTATAAAATAACAATATATTGAGTGGCGACTTAAATTAGATTCAATTTAATATTATACCATTATGGTAGATTTAACAGTGAAATATTAATAAGCGTCTTCCTTTGAAAATATAAAAATCGGGGACAATGATTGATTTTCTGAAATATTAATCACGCATGCTCCTATAATACGACTCGGAAGCGAATTAGTTTACTTCGTCCGGCAGAACTTTATAACGAGGAATATCGAGAATTTCGCGCGAACGCGAACAGAACATACGGACTATGTATACACGGCGCAACGTTATCGCAGATCGCAGTAATCTTTTCAGCCGCAAAACCGCGATCAATATCGCGTCCCAGGAGAAGTGTCGAGTTTCGCCGGAAATGAGAAGGGAGGGAAGACACAAACCGGGAATCAGTAAGCACGATAAAAGGTGAAGCGCGGGTAAAGGCAGCGAGAAAGAGGGGAGAGTAATTCCAAAGAAGCCAGGAGCTCGTTAATAAAATCATGGCTCGTCAACGATGCTGCGAAGTAGCGAGTATCGATTTTAAGTTGAACACCTTGTTTTCATGGTGTAATAAAGGGAGTGTTGTTTTTACGTAAGCACGAACAAAAGAGAGCTCTCTCTTCGTCGCATGAAAATGTATTATTTTTTTTTCTCCGCCCTTGTCCAACATATGCTATAATAATAATTTATAAACATTTCATAGCAATTTTCTCACCGTTATCGGATAAAAGTCTTTTTCCCAGTTTAAATTATACCCTCACTTCAGGTGTAAACACTTTTCAAATTGTTAACTCTTTTTCCCACTGCATGATGTCTTTATTATGTAAATTTATTATGTACGTAGGCTGCTGGAAAAGTTTCTGCAAACAATATGAAAAAAAACATGTAAAATTCGGTAAATGACTTTATTGTTTTTTGAAGTATTCGCCTTTAAGATCGATAATTTTGCATACGCTCGAACCAATTTTCGAAGCATTTTTTCCACTTTAAGGCTGTAACCTCAGAAATCAGTATACGAAATGTTTCAACAGCTGCTTCAGGCGACTCAAATCACTCACCACCATCTTATTTTTAAAGTTTAGGAACAAAAAGAAGTCATTAGGTGATAAATCAGGTGAATACAGACAATGAGTCATCAATTCGACATTATTACTGGATAAAAAAATCAACAGTTTGACGTGCTGTGTGACAGTTGTCATGATGAAGGACGATTTCGGTTTGTTCTACGCAATTAATTTATGACTTCTGGCAAACAAATTGTTGTATACCAATCAGTATTTACAGTCCTTCGATCTTCTAAAGCCACGGTTGTCACATGTCCGGTATAACCGAAGAAACAAGCAATCATTTGCTTGGCAGCACTGCGTGAACGAACAATTTTTGGTTTCGGTTTATTTTGAAATACCCAAACAGTGGATTGTTTACTTTCGGGCTCATACGAATAGATCCATGTTTCGTCCCCAGTAACGATGTTGTAGACCAAATTTGACCGACCTCGGTTGAATTTCTTGAGCATTTCTCTGCTCCATTTAACACGAGTCTGTTTTTGAGCTTCGGTCAAATTGTGTGGGATCCAACGATTGCAAAGTTTCCATACGTTCAAGTGATCATGCAAAATCGTATGTATTGCTTTCATGTCAATGTCTAAGGATGCCTGAATCTCGCGGTATGTTATATGTCGGTCTCGCTCAATCATTTCACGCATAGCATCAACATTAGTGGCAACAACAAACGTGGATGGACGACCTTCACGGAATTCATCACTAAGAAAGGTACGTCCACGCTAGAATTCGGCAAACCAATTATAAACAGTCCTATTGGATGGTGCTTCATCCCCAAAAGCCAAATGAAGTTGATCGATGCATTGTTTCGGAGTTAGATTACATTTGTAATCGTAAAAAATTATTGCCCGAAAATTTTCACGCAAAATTTCCATTTTCTTACAAAATAACTTCTTTTAAAATATTATGCAAACAAAACTAGTTGGCTTGGGTACAAACTGTCAATTGAATTATAGGTTAAAAACGTCTAATTTTACGGATATGATAGTAGCGGAACGTTGACACCACTGGAAGTACTAGATTGCAGAAACTTTTCCAGCAGCCTACGTATAAGCACAATAAGCACAATTTTATTCTTAAAAAGAAATTAACGCTGATAACATCCTAATTATTACCAATTGTAAACTGAGGATGAATCTAAAAAAAAGTCAAAACGTAGTATATTAAATACTTTATATTTTTACTTACAATTAAATAGTTGTGTAATATTTTATTTTCACGCTGTACTCTCATATCAATCTGCTTTTCCACTAATTGTATTATCATGATTCGAATATAATTTTAAAAAACTAATGTCTTACACTAAAATAGCTGAAACATACGTAGGGGAAATCGGGGACAAAAATAACAAAAGGTCAATAGTAACATCGTTAATACTTGATAATTCTTGAGGCTTCCACGGGTGCTTTCTATATAAAGATTGTATATTTCACGGGTTTTCTCCGTGTCAAGATCCATTCTTGGAATGCCAACGTTTCGTGAACCTTGCAGTCCACTTCATCAGGACGAGGAACAGCCTGATACTGTGTTGTTCCTCCAGGTCGTTCCTTTTATATTACACTGCTTATTGTGATAGGAGAGGGGGGTAAGAAGAGAATTATGGGTGAGAGGGGGAGGGGTGAAATTGGTCGATCTTCAATAACCGAGAGAATGGTCTTTCATATTTTATTTATGTTGTAGTATTATCTCTATTTAGATTGTTAGGGTTTTGTATCTCTATGGCTTCTCTATACTTTCTTGGAAAGTATGATGTAATGTTGGCTATTGTGGTCGTTTTATCAAACAGAATTTGATGTCCTGTTTCGATGTTATGTTCTGATAATGTCGATTGCGTGGCGTGTTTTAGCCTGACATCACGTTGGTGTTCTTTTATCCGTAGGTTGACCATTCTTCTGGTTTCTTCAATGTATACTTGCAGGAATAAGGTATTTTATATACTCCTACGAAGCTGAGTCTTTGATCTTTAGAATTTCTTAAGATTTGTCCTATCTTTTTGAGTGATTTGAAAATAGTTCGGATATTGTGTTTGTTTAATATCTTGTCAATCCGATCTGTTGTTCCTTTGACATATGGAGAGAATGGATAAGATCCTTCCGGTTGTGTATCAGAGATCGTTGTCTTGTTTGCATGTTTATTGATTATTTTGGTTATATCTTTTTTTGTCGTGCCCGTTTTTCTGTAAGACTAGTTTTAAGTGGTTGAGTTCTGTCTGTAGATGTTCTTTGTCAGAGATAGTGAAAGCGCTGTGTACAAGTGAGTTGATCGCTGACTGTTTTTGTGCTGGGTGGTGGTGCGACTCAGCATGTTGGTATCTATCTGTGTGTGTTGGTTTTCTGTACACTTGATGGCCTAAAGTCAGCTTTCTTAGATACATTTAGGAAGAGGAGTTTTCCGTTTTCTTCTATGACTATAGTGAAATGGATATTTGGATATCACGAATGTGTCGTCTACATAACGGAACCAAACTTCTGGTTTTTTGAATGTTTTTCTGAGAGCGCTTTTCTCAAAATGCTCCATGAAGATGTTGGCGATTACAGGAAAAATAGGAGAACTCATCGCCGCTCCTGAAGTTTGTTCATAAAATTGGTTATTATAGGAGAAGTAAGTGGTTGTTAAGCTCCATTAGCGAAATGAGATCGGGGGGGACTTCATGAGAGGCTTTTATTATATTTAATGTCTTTTATTGAGACTTGTGTGAAAAGAGATTCTATGTCAAAACTTACAAGCAGATCTGTGGAATATAGTCAGATTTTTTGGATTTTTTTGTATAAAGTCTTGAGTTGGTTATGTGTGATTCGAATTTTCTAGCGAGAGGTTGTAGTGTTTGTGCTAGGAAGTGGGATAAATTGCAAGTCGGGAAATATATGGCGGTGATAATCGGTCTGAAGGGGATGTTTGGTTTGAGTGCTTTTGGTAGTCCATATAGTCTTAGTGGGAGAGGATTTGTAGGTTTTAATGTTGATTTGGTTTTACTAGAAATGATGTTT
The DNA here is from genome assembly GCF_001594115.1 of Trachymyrmex septentrionalis. NCBI lineage: Eukaryota > Metazoa > Arthropoda > Insecta > Hymenoptera > Formicidae > Trachymyrmex > Trachymyrmex septentrionalis. The sequence goes on along the minus strand of NW_017305977.1, from coordinate 212,385 downwards.
TTTTTCTACTAGGATCTTGGTATTCTGTGCAATTGTATTATTTAGAATATTTGTCAAGCTTTGTCCGAGAAAAGTTCTTCATCTTTTTCTTATAGTCTGATATGTTCATGACATGTTCACTACTGTCGTGTTGCCTTTGTCGGCTGGAAGCATGATGATGTATGTGTCCCTGTTCAAGTCTTGGAACCAATCGCTCTTGTCTAGTGATGTTTGGTGAAGGAGGTTTGACTTTGGAAAGAATATTGGTTACCTCTCTGCGGATATTATCAGCTTATTCTGATGGGAGTCGGTAGATAGTTGACTCTATTTGGCTAATAATCTCTTCCTTTGAAACCTTTCTAGGTGCCACTGCGAAGTTAGAGCTTTTGGCAAGCGTAGATATAGTGTCTTGAAACAGGTCTTTGTTGGACAGGTTCTTGACATTAAGTAGAGAGGATTGTGAATTTTTGTGAGAGACAAGGTTTGTAATGTATTTCTGTTTCTGTCTTTCAGAGGATTGTGTGAGAGTTTTCATAGATTGTTCGGATATATAATATGATTTAGGATTTGCCAGATATCATGCCACAACGTGACGAATAGGAACAGGTGGAGTTTAAAAAATTTATAGGAAATCTGAGCTATTTGTGACTTAATGAAAGGATGTTCTTTGACGAGGATGAGGCTGATTTTATGAAAAATGTTTTTCGATTTGTGAGTTCTTAGATGATCCTTGAGTTGTAGAAACTTTGGGATGATATTATTATCCCTACAACGTTTTAGGAGCCAAGTTTGATAGTTTCTTGGCTAGGGAAGACCTGAGTTTGCTGAAAGTGATTACTTTAGTAAAGATACTCTCTCCGTAGAGGTATTTGATAACATTTTTTAGGCTTCTACGAGTGCTTTCTATATAAAGATTATGTATTTCGCGAGTTTTTCCGTGTCCAGATCCATTCTTAAAATGCCAACGTTTCGTGAACTTTGCAGTCCACTTCATCAAGGCGAGAAGCAGTCTGATACTGAGCTGTTCCTCCATGACGTTCCTTTTATATTATACTGCTTGTTGGAGTGGTGGATGGGAGAGAGATGGTGGAATTGGTCGGTCTTCAATAACGAACTCCGTAAATTCCTTATTTCCCTTAACAACCAACATCCAAATATTCACTTCACTATAGACATAAAGGAAAACGGAAAACTCCTCTTCCTAGATGTTCTTATCTCTAAGAAAACTGGTATCCTAGGCCATCAAGTACAGAAAACCAATACACACAGCCAACATTACACCATACTTTCCAAAAAAGTAGAGAAACTATAGAGATACAAAAACACCCTAACAATCTAAATAAAGATAATGTAAAATAATTACAATATAAATAAAATATGGAAGGTCATCCTCTCAGTTATTGAAGACCGACCAATTCCACCACTTCCCCCCCCCCCCCACTCCAACAAGCAGCGTAATATAAAAGGAACGACCTGAAGAAACAGCTCGGTATCAGGCTACTCTTCGCCCTGATGAAATGGACTGCAAGGTTCACGAAACGTTGGTATTCCAAGAATGGATCTGAACACGGAAAAAACCCGCGAAACATATAATCTTTATATCGTTAATATTTCTTAAACTATAATAGATATATGTATGCGGCTGCATGGTAAAATTCTGTAGATAGATCGGCATTGAATCGTTCGTTACATACTTGAATTCTCGCGGAACGTGCACGAATGCAGGAGCAGAAATTATTTTTTTCAGGCATCAAGTAAGTTTTATTGCGTGCACAAAATCTAAAATTTTTTTTTCTTTATAATGAAGGTATAATTTATTATCATATGTTTTAATGATTATCTACGTTAATGGTTTGCACATTTGGGTTGATTTTTATCTAGGTTTTTATTTAAAAAATTTACTATAAGTAATAAAATATCATTAGAGGACAATAATAACATCCATGCCTGAGTCAGTTGTAACATCATAATTATTCCTAAACTTATTTGATTTTATTTTAGTATTATTTTGTATAATGTTATTTGTATTTTTCTTCATAGAAAATATTAACAAGAAAATACAAGACAGATAAGAGAAAAACTATGTAAAAGAAGTATCTATATACAAACAGACATTTAAAGAAGTTATAAAAGATTAATTATCCATTCGTGCAGCTACAAGAAAGAGTATGACTTATGTAGTGGTGTTATGTACTTCTGGCAAATGTGGTACAATTATTCCCCTCTATTGTTATAATCGTCCACGGGGTTGGGATGGTTGTAACAAAATTCCTCATAGTCTTTAAACAAACATGAATTTTTTTCTAGTTAAAATAAAAAAATTAAACCAAAAAAAATTTTACAGCTAAATGAATTCTACATATAAAGATACATATTTTTTTTAGTAACAACAAAATATTTTGCTGTTATAATATTTTAAAGTCAAAATGTTACTTTTGTCCCCGGTCTCCCCTATATATGTCTACCTCAGTAGAATGAAATGCGGTTTATTCGCATTGACGGCAAGCGCTTAGCAAATGTTAACGGAACTATTTGTAGTCTGCCGTTATGATAAAAGCAATATGCGGCCGACGCACTGTCATCGCATGACATTGTGTTTCCCAGCGTTTCAATCAATCCAATTCCACCTACGTTAGTATCAAACGGCTCTATGATTAAACATCGATAAATAAGCGATACAAGCGCAATGTGCAGAGGCCCCAATCGATTTCCACTTATAACCCCCATCGAGAGGTGAGCATTAACTGAGACATTACCAATGCACGCAACGTCGCGCATATTCGTCAATTTCAAAATTCAGGACAATTGGAAAGTAAGTTTGATATTTGACAAAAACAGGTGGCTCCTGTACAGAGTGTATGAGCCATTTTCTGTAAGTACATAATTATAAGACTAACAACAAGGAAAAGAATCCAACTATCCCTCTTCAATTTTAATGAGCTTTTAATATGTTATTCTTCAAAAAAATAAGCGATACGTATTTTTTTATACATGCTCATACGCACTTTTAGGGGAAACATCCTTTAGAAAAAGATCGGTTTTTCTCTTTCGAAACGAATATCCCGAAACTGTAAGAAATAGAAAACAATTTTCATTCTGAAAATTGAATGGCTTCAAGAGTAAAAATTTGCAGAATAAAAATTGAATGGCATTAAGAGTACTTTAGAACTATAATAAAACAATTTTTTTAATTATTTATTTATAATAAAAATGATTTATAAAAAAAAATTTTTTTTATTCTAGTTCTAAAGTACTCTTAATGCCATTCAATTTTTATTCTGCAAATTTTTTTCTATCTTTTACAGTTCTGGTATTCACTTTTTTCTTCCGGAAGCTTTTTGCTTCGATTTTTTTATCTCTTACAATTTCGGATATTCACTTCGAAAGAGAAAAATCAATTTTTTCCCAAGGGGTATTTCACCTCTTAAAAGTGCGTATGAGCACATATAAAAAATACGTGTCGCTTATTTCTTATCTGGAGAATAACATACTAAAGACTCATTAAAATTGGAGGGAAACAGTCCCTTTCCTTGTAAGTAGTTCCTTAAATATATCTGCAGCCCGAAACAATTTTCGTTTTGAATACAACGGAATATCCGCGGAGCGGAGATGAAACCGCGGAGTCCGCGCGTAAATTCAGTTAATTGGCGTCACAGTCCTCTAACAAGCGTCCGTAACGAGACGGGTGCGCGCAGTGCGACGCGCGGAACGCGTCGATGACACCGCCTCCCCTCGGATGTCATCGCATTAATCGTCTCCGTGCCCATGCCCGCCACCACAGGTGGACTCACTTACAGATCAGAGTTTATTTTAATCTTTGGTTATATTTATATACATACCCTAACTTAAGCCAGAGACACGTCAACAATGTGATTTTTTATGCTTGATCCTAATGTATAGTAAATTTAGTAAATTACCTATCACGGAAAAAATAATTTTGCTAAAGAATCTAAAACTTTAACTAGATATAAATCTAAAAATAATTTTATTAATCTATCAAAATATTTATGTTAGTTATGTAGGGCGCTCAAAATGGTAGCTAAAATATGAATTTTTTTATAACATTGCTCATCATGCCCAATATAAGTGTGAAATTATTTTGATAATCTAATAAAATTATTTTCAGATTTAGCTAAATTTTTAGGTATATCCAACAAAATTGTTATTATTTTCATAGAAATTCTACGTAGTGCAATTCTAATTGTAGTGTAATTTACTAAATCGTATGCGATCTAGCATAAAAAATTATATCATGTTTCGAACAAACTTTTACTCGTTTTAAATTGACAAAAATTGGCCGTATTCAATAACATATTTATTTTGTTGGAAATTTTCTTCGCTGAGATATTATTCTTCCAGATCTACTTGTTATCAGATTACAGTGCTGTAAGGAACTGAAAAACCGCTTTTCCATAGGTATTTAGACCATTGCCTATATTTGGATTATCTCCTTTATATTGTTATATGTTACAGGATGTGTCGAAATACGACCGAAAAAGATATGATTCTGTGATTCAAATGAATAAATCGAAATAATAGCATAATTTTTTTCGGATGCTTCGTTTTCAAGGAAAAAGAATTTTAAAAGTTAATCGAATACGTATACACTTGATTAATATTTGACGTACTGATGTTCTGTACTATTGTTCGTTTCCTATCAGGATTGACTAATTCAATTAGTTGATTCTTAAGTTAGATAAACAAATGAATTTGTGTAAGACGAAAAAGAATTAATTTTTTATACATTTATTTTTCATTAAAGTATTATTGAAAATATAAATATTTTTGAACGTATTGTCAACGATAAAAAAAGAGCGCTGTGTTAGTCATAGAAAAAACAAATGGCATGGATCACATGCATAAAAATTCTGGTTATTGAATTTCTGATTATTTGCATCAGAATATTTGATAGATTTAACTATAAGTATCTGATTTGCACCTTTCTGGTTGAATCTACTAGAATTCCAATGAATTCACAATAAGATCTTTTTTTCCAGTTTTTTAACAGTGTTATTAATATTTTTATTTAACATTTTTTTCTCTGATATTTGATAACTTTGTCTCTTAATATAGCATCTTTTTTTCTGAAAATTTATTTTTATTTTACAGAGCTTTTTAAGCATATTGATCTAAATGATATGATCATTAGCAAAATCTGAAGACGCGATAGTGGCTCGGCGCTAAGCGCGCGCAACAACACAGTCGTGGTTACTTTACGCGAGGCCGCGAGTTTGAACAAGGGTTAAGCATGAGAAAGGAAGAATTATTCTGTTCTCGATTATATTGTACTACATATCTTAATTTTGTATATTCATTTTCTTTACAAAAAATCATAATTACTCGGTTATTTCGTCAATGGTATTATTTTCTTGTACTATTTCTAATGTTACAATATTTGTATCATTACACACTACCTATTCTGTACGCCTTCAATTGGAAAATGATGTATTTCAGGACAAATAAATATCGTCATAATAATAATTTCCATATAACAGCCTAATCTTCTTGATGCTGAAGTTTCATGATATATTTACGGACTGTAATGTAATTTTTTTCTTTCTAAATAGACATCCCTAATTTAGCACATGACGGTGCATGCACAAGAGCAGCCAGGATCGCGAATTGGCTCTATCTCGCTGGAATCGCAGCGAACATCACGCAAGCGCAACATTATGACGGGATGATCAAGAACCGACGGAACACTTATCCCGCAAACGCTTATTGATTGTGACACTCCGTCGTGTCTCGCTCTCGCACCATTCACCCCTCCCTCTCACCGTCCATGACATCACTTTTCTTCGTGATACACACGTGATGAGACTGTCAATCTTGGTATTTAATTAAGAATTAAATCTAGATTTTACAAATGTGCGAGTCTTCTTGTTTTGTCGTCCTCTTATCCGCGAGGACATTAACATTTTGCAGATAAAGAAAGAGATTTAATTTAATCCTAGAACAAATTCGTAAGTTTAACGTGCAAGTTAACGAGGTCATTAAGCACTAAACTATACTTCCATTAAAAAAAAATGTTTTATTCTTTAGCTATATCTTCTTGACTCTGCAGATTTTTTTCTAATATACGGTAACAAGATACAGTAAAATGTAAAGGAATATCATCTAACCATGAGATGCTGGATTTAAGATTGCAATCCTTTTAAGGTAAAAGAATCTGCCTTGTATGTGACGTGCACATGGTCTCGATAAAAAAATTTTTATACGTATAAATTATATATTAACGGTTAACCTAATTTTATTGCTACAATATTATTAATTGACATTACATTCCAAAAAACGACAGAATTGTGAACAAAAAACAACTCTTTCTTCAGAGATTCAGAAAGCATTCTCTGAAAGAGTTTCAGAATCTTCAAGAAACTCACCAATGCGGTTTGCATACGCCTTCTTATAGAATTCTTGGACATTTTCTTCTTACGAGAAACACATCTCTTGGCATAGCTTATCTCTTACAAATGAGCGATGAGTGCGTCGCGAGTAACTTATATAGTCTCTTATTTCGAGAGTTATAATTATTATAGTGGAATTTTCTATAGCGGAATTTACTCTTGATCATAACTCATTCAACTACTTTTCTCATAGATGAATATGTGTTATAGATACCTATATAGACATATGCTTCGTGCAAAATTTTTTGCATAAAAAGGAAACTCTCTCTCTCTCTCTCTCTCTCTCTCTCTCTCTCTCTCTCTCTCTTTCTCTCTCAACATTTTTTTGAGTGTTTAATCTGTGGTAGCTAAATCTGTCAAGCTAAAAGCTGAAGAAACTATTAAACATCACTTTAGTTCTATCCATTAAAGTGGGGACAAGCTTTTAAAAATTGAATCCATTATATATCAGTTTGAACCTTCTGCTGGTCCAGTCTTATAACAGAGTGATAAATGATTTCAATTTTTAAATAGTTCTACGATATTGGACTATTTCATATCATTTTAAGGTTGAATTTGATGATGTGTCTATATTCTTTCTTTCCTTTTAAATTAAGAATCAAATTATTTGTGTTTATAAAAGTATAGATTGTAAATATTTTGTCATTAAAAATGTAAAATGTATTAAAAAATCTTGTGTTATATTAACTAAGAATGGCCTATTTCCTCGGACATAAAATTTATGTATCAACAGTACAGTACTACTTCATAAAAATAGCGTTTTAAGGTTAAAGGAATTGCAATGCAAGGAATTACATAGACCGCACGATGGCAATGGCACATCGTCAACAATCACTCCTCACGCGATTTTGCTCGTTCATGTCACGCGATTTTATGGACATGTTCGTACGATGATTGCATGTATCCTGTAACAAAGACAAACTTTCATGATGCCATGCGTGGTCATTCGAGATCTCTTCGGGTAGAATCACAGTGTTTACAGCAACATTGATTCTCACTTTTCCGGGGTTCCTGGATAGTTGCGAGGATAATGGTTATATTCATAAATGCAATGTTACGTAAATATCAAATGGATAAAAATTCAACAAAAAATAAATAGACCTAAGAGCGAGGAAGTGTAAATTACTGACTCAGAATGTGTCATGAAGTAAACACTGATTCAAGTATCATCTTCCATCACGATGACTAATCGAGCGCGAACTAAATGACTTGTGTTTTCAAGTTCTTTAATTGATGCGTCCATATATCTACAGAAACATCTCGATAATTATAATTATACAAAAGATGTTACTTTTGTGAAGACGCTTGATTATTTCCTACAATGACATAGCTAAAAAATTATCATTTTTTTATTTGATTGCAGAAGAACAATGGAAAACTAAAAAAAAAAGAATTATAGTTATTTTCGGTACAAACTATGTTCTGTGTGATGTACACAGATATATATATATATATATATATATATATTGTATATGT
>NW_017305977.1:175377-204224 GCF_001594115.1 Trachymyrmex septentrionalis | reverse complement strand
ATATATATATATATATATATACTCTATATATATAGAGTGTCCCACTTTAATTGCCTCGAGCAAATATCTCGAAAAAAATGTATACATATTCCACCTAGGAAAAAAACGTAACCAAAATACGTTCCCTTTGAAACCGTTCCACTTTCATTTGAAGCATTTTTTCGTATTTTATGTACTTTTCAAGATATTTCCCTAGGGCAATTAAAATGGGACTTTCTATGTATATATGCACACGCACACACGCACGCACACATTATAGCAGTAATAACTAAATTATAGTAAAATGTCAATAGTCACAAATATAAATTTTTCTCTTAGTACGCCAAGAAGTAGGCGTGAAGCTTTTTCGGTTCTAAAGATTACAACAGAGAATATATCATACGTGTCGTTCGCTTGATGACAGAGTGAACATGTATGATTAGATGAACGACGGCCGCTTCGATGCGAGAGAGGGAATGAGGAGAAGGAGAAGGAGAAGGAGGTGGAAGAGGAGGAAGAGGAGGAGAAGGAGGAAAAGGAGGAAGAATCGAAATAGGAAAACGGGAATAGCTTCCAGTTCAGGGAACCTTTACTGCCCCAGTTCCGGATGCTCGCATTGCGCGGGCGGGGAAGACAGGACATAATGGGACGCCGAGGTCGCTTACGACTTACGCGGGAGCTCGCGTCCCGGAGTCGAGGTCGTCGTTGTCGTCATTGCCGCAGCCACCGCGCACAACTAAGACTCTGGCAAGCAAATTAATAATCGTTACGTACGCGTAGATATTGGTAAGCGTCATTTTCGCACCCCTTCCCGATACAGATGAGCCCCCGGGCGCTGCGCGCTCATAACATTCTCACGTCCCACCTTCCCCGTCGTCCATCCAGCGGGTTACCCCAGAGCTTCTGTGCGGGCGGCATCGCGAGCGAGGCTATTCCCGTTGCGGTGCGCATGTGCGCCGAGTATAGACCCGCGCGTTCCGCCAGTCAACGAACGAAACGCACCGACGCGACGCGGCTCACATATATGCATTCTGCTCTGTATACGTATACGGGATGTCCCAAAAAAACCGTATATCCTCCCGACAATTCTTAGGCCAATCTGGAATTGGCGTTTCCTCGGTGTGAAAGAGCAAAACGCCGATATCTATCTTATCTTAAGGGTCAATGGGAGTGACGAGCCAACTCATTTACACCTTATTTGCAGTGAGTGCAGCTGCACTCTATCAAACTCCATATTTCGTCTTATAAAAGAAATATTTTGCTATAATACTTGTCACGGCTTATATTTTACGAAGCTACAACGCCTGCTAAAGAATTTTGCAGTTTCGCTCTTACAAACATTAAAATAAATAAAATGATATACTCCTTATTCGCGGTACATATACATACATGTTTTCATACTGATATTTCATCTCCTAGAAGTAATATTGCATCATGAACCTTTTTGACTTTTTTTTATATAAAACTGTCAGGGCACATACAAAGTCGGATTTTGCAAATTGGTTCTTGAAAAATTATAATAAATATAAAATTATTTATTGTGTGAATCCGATAATTTCATCGGCTCTCAATTTATGTCTGAAAAATTAATTATATACTTTCAATTTTATTGAATGTATATTAAGTCAGTAGTTCAACATCTTACTGTGACCGATACGGCGCTGATTGTTTAGTTTGATAATGTTCGATCCTATCTATCGTTTGTTTATACGCAGCCTACGAAAATGCGTAATTCTCTCTATATATGTCGATTATTGCGAAGAGTGTTGCTAAGGTCTCGGTAGTCTAAAGGCTCAGGACGCTCGCACGGAATGCAAGAGATCCGGGTTCGACTCCCGGCCGAGGCAATATTTTTTCGCAATAAAATTATTACAGTTTTAAGATTGGGAAGAAATTGGGGGGATTTATTAGTTTCAGATTTATTGTGTGAATCCGATAATTTCATCGGCTCTCAATTTATGTCTGAAAAATTAATTATATACTTTCAATTTTATTGAATGTATATTAAGTCAGTAGTTCAACATCTTACTGTGACCGATACGGCGCTGATTTCAATGTTTAGTTTGATAATGTTCGATCCTATCTATCGTTTGTTTATAATACGCAGCCTACGAAAATGCGTAATTCTCTCTATATATGTCGATTATTGCGAAGAGTGTTGCTAAGGTCTCGGTAGTCTAAAGGCTCAGGACGCTCGCACGGAATGCAAGAGATCCGGGTTCGACTCCCGGCCGAGGCAATATTTTTTCGCAATAAAATTATTACAGTTTTAAGATTGGGAAGAAATTGGGGGGATTTATTAGTTTCAGATTTATTGTGTGAATCCGATAATTTCATCGGCTCTCAATTTATGTCTGAAAAATTAATTATATACTTTCAATTTTATTGAATGTATATTAAGTCAGTAGTTCAACATCTTACTGTGACCGATACGGCGCTGATTTCAATGTTTAGTTTGATAATGTTCGATCCTATCTATCGTTTGTTTATAATACGCAGCCTACGAAAATGCGTAATTCTCTCTATATATGTCGATTATTGCGAAGAGTGTTGCTAAGGTCTCGGTAGTCTAAAGGCTCAGGACGCTCGCACGGAATGCAAGAGATCCGGGTTCGACTCCCGGCCGAGGCAATATTTTTTCGCAATAAAATTATTACAGTTTTAAGATTGGGAAGAAATTGGGGGGATTTATTAGTTTCAGATTTATTGTGTGAATCCGATAATTTCATCGGCTCTCAATTTATGTCTGAAAAATTAATTATATACTTTCAATTTTATTGAATGTATATTAAGTCAGTAGTTCAACATCTTACTGTGACCGATACGGCGCTGATTGTTTAGTTTAATAAAATTATTTATTTACATCTCAACTGCGCTATAGTATACATTGGGTGAGATATCAGAATTATTTCATTTTTTTTTTCTAAAAAAAAAAGATCGCTCTGTACGAGCCTTTACGTTTTACTTTCCCGATTATAAATATCTCAATTAAAACGCAGTTCATGCAGAATTTCAGCATAAAGAAATTTATATTTTACTAGAGGTCTCTATAGTCTCTTCTGTCAACTCTCAAGATGCAAGCAAGTTTCTCGTGAAATAAATCTTGGACAGAGAATCTTAGACGATGAAATAAAGTTTTCAAATAATTAAGAATTCGTAATACAAACATTTACAAATATGTATACATATATCTAGACCAAAAGTTTGAAAATACTTTTAAAAAATTAACGTTTTTAGGATTACTTACTCAAATATTCAAAAGAATGTGTTTTTTAACAATAATTTTTTAAACTCAATAACTGTTATTGCACAGAAATAACAACTTTGCTGAAATATCTAAAAATTTAGCTAGATCTAAAAATATAGATCTAAAAATAATTTTGTTGAACCATAAAAATAATCATGTAAGACGTTCAGATGACTCAAATGATTTCTAGAATGTCAACATTTTTTGCAATATTACATTTAAAATTCCTACGTAATTATTTTGATCCAACAAAATTATTCTAACTAAATTTTTAGATATTTCAGCAAAATCGTTCTTTGTATGTAAATAATTAAATAAGTATTTACATACAAATATATATATATATATATATACACACACATACAGGGTGTCCCAAATCTAATGATAAATATTTTAAAGACAGATTTTTTGTAACGATTTAAGACAAGAAATCTAATATAAAAATGCCGAGACAAAGATTAGTTTTTAATTAGAAAAAATTTAAAATTACGAATGACGGCCAGAATTGCGCGCGCTCAGGGATGGCAACATAGTGAAGGTGCTTTCTCGATCTTCGTGCTTTTAACAATACCAAATTCACACTGATCAGCACGAAATTCTAATCCTGCCATTCGTAATTTTTAAACTCTTTCTATTTGAAAGTTATCATAGCCTTCGGCATCTCTATATTAGGCTTATCGTCTTAGAATATTACAAAGAATATGTCTTTAAAATATTTATCGTTAGTTATGGGACACCCTGTATGTATATGTGGTGCGTGTGTACATATAACATTAGAGAATCTTAATAAATTTGCTAAAGAAGAATTGGTTCGAAATAAATTGAGGTAAGAGAACGCAAGACTATCAGGCTATCAAATATATTTGGTACACCCTATATGAATGTTTGTCATTATTATAGCCCATTAAATTATCTTGCATACGCCGCTCGCGCGACCCCTCCACGGGCTCCCTCTCGAACCCTCGGTGTGCACGAATGCACTCGCGGCTCCCAGCCGCCTAGCCGGGCCGCGGACTCGCATGTGCGCCCTGCTCCGCTATCTATCTCTCTATATCCCTCTCCGGCTCGATAGCCCGCCACCGCTGCTGCTCTCCGAGCGGCAGCACGTCAATAACCCGTTGCCACCTTGGCCGCACAGCACGTATATGTGTATAGTGCGCGTCTCCCGCGAAGACGGCGCGACTCGCTGCAAAGCACGATAGAAAGGAGACGCTCCGATTTAATTAATTCCTTACATGCAAAGTTTCATGATGGGCAATTCCGGTGGTATCTGCAAATATTCAAACCAGAAAATCTAGCCGCTAGCTGATACTCGACGTTGGGAATTTATCCGAGTATATTATTAATAGAGCGAGCCGTTGTCAAATAACCTCTCTCTTTTACAGTACATTTGCAAACGAACACGGTCGTGCAAAATTCAAACATTTCTCGTGATAAATAAAAATGGGTTTGAGAGGAAAAATCGCGGAAGGACCTGTCGAGGGACCGAAACGTGCGATATTTTTTACGCAGAACTGCAGGGATGATGCGGAACGAGCGGGCGAAAAATTCTGACAGCCGGAAATTGCTAACGTAGCGAATTATTGAACCGTGACTCACACGTACAAACAGAGAAAAAGATAGATAGAGAGAGAGAGAGAGAGAGAGAGAGAGAGAGAGGAGGAGGGGAGGGAGGGAGGGGATGGGGAAGAAAGGGAAAGAATGCTATGTACGCGCGGAGCAAAGCGACGATAAAAGAGCGACAAGGAGGAAAACAATAGAAAATGGTACGTACCCGGCTGTGCATACATGTTCACGAAATGTATCGAGACGTGCACGGCGACATAAATTGGCAAAAACGATTTATCGAAACTACCGACGTATTCGACGAATTTGTATATTTCTCGGAAAAGGACGATACATTGTCTACTCCTCGAATATATGCAGTATGATGCATCAAGGGATCAATGTAAAATTTCTAAAAGTTGTAAATATCGAAGGCGCACATTATCGTTTAGCATATTAATGTACACAACACTCACCTGCGATATTGTGCTGATGATGGTTATAAGTAAGAGGAACGGAGTGCAGTGCTCTGGCCGACCATTTCCGATGCCTGGAGTCCTCATCGTCGTCATCGGCTTGTTGACCATCTTCGCCTAGAAAATGGACTTTCTCGTACCTGTCCAGATACCTGGAACGCACAACATCAAGATACTTTAGTATTTCACATGCAAAAAATGAAATTGCCTGAGTTCATCTTTCTTAAATGATATATTCTCTCTCTCTCTCTCTCTCTCTCTCTCTCTCTCTCTCTCTCTCTCTCTCAAAATTTTATTTTTTTATACATAATCATTCGAAGCTAATGTCAAAATCTGTAACACAGTTATTAACACTGGATCATTTAATTTGTTAATTAAAAAAAACTAATAAACTTCGAAGAAACCAAAATTATGCAACTAGTATAAAAAAAATAAATATTAAGTTCATTTTAATAACAATAATTCAAACTTGCAGATGTAACCTCAAGAATATAATTGAGTAAAGCCTATAAATCCACTGTCAGCTCCGAAAGGATATAATTGAATATCCAATATAATTGAATGTCCAATAGATTCACAATCAGCTCCGAAAGATTAAAGAACGCTCAAGGTCGGAATGCAACGGATACAGTGTACTCGGATGGTCACCTTGCAGAGGCGGCCGACAGCCGTCGACGTGTCTTTAAAAATAATCGTACAAGCGATTTTCATGTTGATTTAGCTATAATATAGAAATTTATTTAGATTTAATAAAGATTAGTATGGAACTTCTCTGGGTAGGAAAAGATAGCGAGTATAACAAGCCTCTAAAACGACTCTGAAAATGTCAACTATTAAATAGTAAAAGAATTTCAAAAATCAAAAGATGATCTGAATAAAAACAAGATGTTCATCGATCACTTCTTGTTTCTAAACAGCTCGAGATACATTAAATAATGCACAACAAAACTGTGATACTATATCGTCGGAAGATTATGTCACAAAAAATAAATCGGAAAAATATAGTTTTCTAGCGCAAAAGCAGCTGGATCAATACTATATAGTTTTAAAAGATAAACAGGTTGCGGCTAAGACTTCTCTCGATTCATTGGAACTGATTGGCATTTCCAGAGAATCGGTTGACTTGTGTACGGTATCAACACGTAGCGTGGAATTCTATTTAGAGATTGTATAACTCAGAACAGTAGCCAGTAACGATGGCTGATGAAAGAAACTCTTCAAGGCGACCGATAGATAGACAGACAAACAGATCAATCCACCGACCGATCGATCGACCAACAGATCGATCGACCTACCGATCGCCGGCCGTTGAAAGTGCGACGAACAGTCACGCGAACAGAGTAAACGCAGGAGACAGCGTGAGAAAAAGAGGAGGGGGGGGGGAGGATCATGAGGCATCGAGGAGGAGGAGAAGAGAGGACATTGAGTCGTGGGTGGGCGAAAGAAAGTGGGGATAGATGCAGCGAATCCATTCATACAACCAACGTACAGCGCGGAAGGTACAGAACGGAGAACAAGCAGTCCAGAGCTTGATTGGCCGTTGGCGGGTGCAGACTACTGAACATTACTCCGACTACTGCAGCGGCGTGCTGTTGTTGCTACTACCGCTGCTACACGCCGCGTATGTGACGGCGACTATTAGCGCAAAGCACCCGGCCGGAGATACTTATCATGATATTTCTGTTGAAAGAGTGATTCCCTGTTTGATAATTCTGATGCAGATCGAACAAAAGACACCGATCTTGATTGAATAAACGTGTCTTCATTGTTTCTGTCGCTCAGATACAATCGAAAAGAACAGCGATTGCTTAATCCGGCTTAATCCGATGACGCAAGAGTAGCGCACTCGAGTGCTTTACCGTGCGGTACGAAATACAAAAAGCGATAATGATAAAAAAATACTAATATACTCAGATGCAGGAATGTCAGGACAAGTATCTTGAGCGTATTTAAATATAGAGTAGAGAGTTTTGGCTACATTCCGGAAAAGTCGTCTTTCGCCCTTTTATCGGCTTAAATATCACAGTTCGTAAAATGATAAAAGTGATATGTCATCGGAAAATACATATATTAAGAATTTCCAGTAAAAATTAATAAAGACAAGTCTACGAGGAAATACTTATTACAAACCATTTAATCCTTTCACCGCGACATATAGTTATCGCTGTACATAATGAGTTACGAATTCATACTTTACTACAAATAAAGTCTATGATGTTCTTTCATGACTCATAGTCTATTCTTATTAAAATCGTTTTAAATAACGTCTTAAAAGGCTTTCTATCTTATTGAGTAAAAACAAAATCGATTTTTTTATTAATAAATAACATTTTCTAAAAATTTGAAATATTAAATATACGTCCGTCAAAAATTTAAAACCGGAATTCGCCAAATAAAATCCCTGAGAGCCATTTCAAGAGTAAAGCGTGCAGACAAAAATTGGGTCGCATGGCGTCGCGGCGTCACGTAGGACTAATTATAAGATGTAGAATAAACAAAAGAGAATAAATAAATGATAGCTAGAAGCATATTTAGTCTCATTGCCAATACTTTTATATTAACTTGAACGCATACAGATATTTTCAACTATTTTTCACCTATTTTCAACTAGAAATGCACCGGATATCCGAAAAATGTTCTGTAGCCGATATTATCCAATACTTTTTTTACTAACCAGTCGGATAGCCGGATATCATTAGTATCCGACAATATTAGTATCCAACTGAAATTTTATATCGAAAATTTGTTTCGTCATTAATGCAACATTCTATTCTTTTCATCTCTTTTTTTCTTTTTCTTTTCACGTTGAGAAGATAAAAAAATTATTACCGCTATTTTTGCCATTCTCTTTTTTAGAATTTTGGGAAATTTGTATCGGATATCTGGAAAAAAATTCTATATCCGGATAATTGTCCTACCGGACATTCAATCGAATACCCAAAATCATATTCTTTCTAAATATTCAATATCCAGTATCCGGTAATTTTACGATCTGATGCATCCTCAATGTTTACTATGTCATATATATAAAACCGAAAAGTATGGATAATCGAAATCACAGTTTTTATAGCTGCTTGCCTCTTTAATGAAGGCTATAATGATGTAGCTTATAAGAATTAAAATTCTAAAGGATTTCTCTATTCTCAGGCTAAAAATAAATAATGACTAACAACAATCAGCGCATACAAGCTAACCGACGACGACATCATTTAGAATCTTCCAAGGAGGCAAGAACGATTCGTAACAACGGAAAAGTAGTCCAAAATGCGTTTTTCGAGGAAGAAAAGAACTTACTATATGCCTAAAATAGCTAATTAGCTATAAATATAAAAAAATCACATTTTATATGCTCGGTTACTTAAGTTGAAACTTTAAAATCGTTTTTCTCAAAACAGCTGGAATTACAATATTTTGCGAAAGAATAGAGCTTTTATCTCAAAAACTAATAAAGTAATCGACTTTCAATTTTACACACATACGTAAAAAGAAAGTAGTAGAAAGAGAAATTATAAAGAAAATAAAACCTTCAATAGTTTTTTTAATAAACAAAAAAAGATTACATTTCTCATTAAAAAATTGTACTTTTTTGTTTGTTGTAGGGTCACCATTTTTTAATAAATTGGAATTTTTTGTGTCCGTTGTATACACTCATATAATTCAAGAATCTTTTAGTTTTTTATTTCAGAGCACTTGGAAAAAAGATACAATTATAATAGATAATACATCGAGACACTTTTTTTCTCAAACAATTCCCATCAGCTCTTTCTAGTTGCCACAACATTCAATATTTTTTTATGACTATTTCCTATTTCCTATTTGTTGAATTTTCAAATGTATGATCCAATAAGATTCTTATTGTTTATATTACGTCGCCTGAAAGAAAGACATTTTCATACATAGGGTAACTGTCCTCCTCAATCATTTTAAGCACATAATGATAATTGATGTTTATTTTAAGATTTTTAAAATATATAATAAATATGCTTTTGGTATTATATTCAAATAAAAATTTTAATGTACACAAAATAAAAATAACAAATTCAAAAACTAATTATTTAAATATAGTTATAAGTTAAATATAGAAAAAAAATAAAATATAAGGTATTGAACATATTACTGCCAGTATTTATCCAAATACTGACGCTTCAATTACTGCCGCACGTATCTAATACTGCCTCCCTATTACTGTCCATGTATCCTAATAATACTGCTACCCATTTACTGCAATCTGTATCAAAATCATCCCATAAATAAATAGTAAATTCGGTCACTTGCATTACATTGGATCAGTGTACATACATTAAAGACTGCTTTATATAAAATATCTAAATGCAATAGCATAATATAAGCAATTTTAACAATAAAATAATATATGTATGCTGTATTAAATAATATAACAAAGGCATCACTTTTAGGCATTTAATTATTTAAAATATTGTTATGCTTTTATATTTAACTTTGTCAATTTTATATATAGCAGCTTTTATTTTATATAATAATAATTAGTACTAGTGCATATATTTACCATATCATTCTACACTAACAAGGGAAATTACCCAGATGTCCAATTAGTTTTGAAAAAGTAACGGTTAGACGTTATAATATCCTACCTCCTCTATTAACTAAAATGAATACCATTCGCTCGGAAGATTTGATATTCGTTAGAAGAATGGATTATAAGCGGCTCTGAAAATGAGTTTTTTTCGTAAATTTTTTCCTTTTCAGGTTTTTCTATATATATATATACACGTGTGAGTAAGTGGAATAGAAAGGAAAACTTGGATCTCGTTTCCAATGGTAGATGTTGATCATTGTTTTATTTATCTCTCTCAAAGTTCGAATTGGCTGTGATATACTTATAAAGTTGTGCGAATGTATGTAAGTACAAAGATACATATATTTTCGTACTTATTAGGGTAACTCCGATATATACGCCGCACCTATCAAAAACTTAATTTATTAAGTATTATTTACTATATTTAAAGTAAACGAACTATGTCGGTAAAAACTTTGTACTTTCTACTATTATATAAAAAAATATTAGAAATCTGAAATATTTATATTTCGTATTAAAAAATGAACTTTTTTAAACCTTTGCATTTTTGCCGTATATCTCATAGGGGTGAGATATATGGCTACTCATAGGGGGAGAGAGGATATGTACGGCTCATGAAAAACTTGCAAATAATGCATACATGTAAGACGTAAAATGACACAATAACTTATAAAATACGTATAATAAAGTTTTATTAAGGAATAAGAATGATAAATATGTATATGAAGTAATATATAATGATTACAATCTTCCCACAAGTATTACAAGTGTTATGACATGAGATACATATTTCATGTAATGCGTTTATTGCATTTAATGCACTTCAATCTGCACACATTGTATACTTTGGACATAAAAATCCCGCTCGCTAAAAATGCTGTATATCCCAAACACAGATGAGATATACAAAACAAATTAAACAAAGAATAAGAGCAAAGTACTTTACAAGTATATTTTGTTATACAACATACTTTACTATTCCTCTCATGTATTACGAAATAACCACTAACAATAAGTGTTTTGCATGTCCTACAGTAATCATTTTATGTAGATTGTAATTTATGATGGCGCTACTTAATACAGTGACATATCGATTCAACTCACAATAATTTCATTAATATTAATAGTAAGAAACTGAAATCATAATATCAATATAACATAAAGACATGTAATAACGCTCATTTTAGTTAATAAAAGATAGGATATTACAACTTTATTTCGAAACTAATTGAACATCTGGGTAACTTCCCTTGTAAGAATACCTACCACTTCTTTAGTTAAGATATCAAAGTTGGCAGTAATTGGTGCATTGTATACATATATTCACGCATAACAGGACTCATTTACTGCCGACAGTAATGCAGACCTTAAATGATTATTCTAATGCTGCTATTTCAATAAATTTAATTTAAAAAGTGAGCCACCAATTTTTTACGCTTATTTTATTGAAATTTAAACATTATCATAAAATTATTTTAGTACAAGAAAATGAAAATACCACGTTTGCTTACGCTTTTAAATCATGCAGTTTTGCTTCACTTCTTATTAGAAAAACATGGAATTTACATGTTCAGTAACATTCCTAATTTCTTTAATTACTTTATAAATACAAAAAAACATATATCAAATATCTTATACAGTTGTGCTTATGTTCACATCATCAGTCGTAGATTAATACTAATAATATTTTTAATGTATATAATCTCATACTTCTATACTACAATTGAAAAAAGTGGGAGTAATTGGGACAGTTATTCTATACTGATTATTGCGAAGAATATTTATTACGGCCTCGGTAGTCTAAAGGCTTAGGATGTTCGCACTAAAAGCTAGAGATACCGGTCCGACTCTCGGCCGAAGTAATATTTTTCGTAATAAATAAATTTATTTATATTTTCAGCATATACAGATCTCTTTAATAGATATCCATTAAGCATCAAAATTTAATTGTGATGTTATTTCAATAACTTAGCTGCGTCTTTAAGTCCAAAATTTCGACGCGCAATTGAACAAATGACTACAATATGGTATATGCGTGTACATATATAATATTACCAATAAGATACTATTAAAGACCGTCAATTAGGCAAATTTTCGTCTTCACAAAAAGTTTCGAGAGCCCGGAGAATTGAAGAACGCTGTCATTCGACAATTGATATAAATTTGTAAAACGATAAAGAAAAAGGGCTACGAGCCAATTAGCTCGTAGCCCTTTTTCTTTATCGTTTTTTGAATTTTATAAACCTCATTACTAATAGACATATAAATTTGTAATTATTAACATAACTATTTAGCTAATACATTATTAAATTCATGATTTTTTATTATATAAATCCTCTATAAATAAGTATGTATACTTATAATGTTTATAATATCTACATATTGTTACAAAATTACATCTTTTTCCTCAACAATTATAGATAATCAAATCCATACGATGATATTAAAAGCACAGTTTTAAATAAAAATCGAGTATTATTTAATTTTACATACATGTGTACATATCTACAAAACTAATAAATCATAAAATTAATACTATGTTATCAATTTCTTACTCACATAAATTTGAAGTTTTAAAAATTAAAATTGCTGAAAAGAAAGGCTACGAGTCAACGCTAGGTGAATGCTTGTAATTATTCTACATATTTTAATATTTATCGAAAGAATATATATAAAATAATATAACATAAAATAATACATACGTTTCGACTTTGATCAGGTCATCCTCAGTGTGAAACCATTAATTCAAACAACAAAAAAATAAAAATAAAAATAATAAAAAAAGGCCGCGCTATAATCAGTTACATAAAATTAGTAAATAATTTAAATATAAAACGTTGGAGATGTCATAGTATTAAAAGTATTGTAAATTATAATATATTTATTTTCTAAAAAAAGATTAAGTATATAAAGGTCAAGTGATCAAACACCGGTTATA
The DNA here is from genome assembly GCF_001594115.1 of Trachymyrmex septentrionalis. Lineage (NCBI taxonomy): Eukaryota > Metazoa > Arthropoda > Insecta > Hymenoptera > Formicidae > Trachymyrmex > Trachymyrmex septentrionalis. Next base: position 191,484 of record NW_017305977.1, on the reverse strand, counting down.
AAATGTTTGTATAAATAAATATTAATTACGTGTGTTTTCCATGTAGGCCAAACAAAACAATTAAAAATTAGAATATCCGAACAAATTAGTAACATTAATAAAAAAAACAGTTTCCGTCCGTAATTTTCAGCCATCGATTGAATCATGAACACAATTTTAAATGAAATGAGGTTAAAATTCTCGATATTGAATTTTCATATAATAAGAAATTGATTTTAAAGATGCGCATTAAAAAACAAATTAATGGGACAAACAAAGTGACACAGAATTCCTACCTGATTTCTATCTTCCCATCTTTTACAGGCATTATCCCCTTTCTAATCCCTCCCTCCTCCTCTTCCATTGTTCTTTTCCACTACTTCACGTTTCATCCCGCTTCCAAAATTCGTGCGGTAACTCTAATTTTCGTTTTTCTTTCGCTGTGCCATTGCTTTTCTGTACTTCGGAAAAATAATTAACAACCTGCCATCTAAAAAATTTTATTACAAAAAAGACTGTGAACCGATTACAATCGTTGTAGACCGAGTAACTGATTGACGTTATGTAAAGATATGATTAAATTTATTTAATTTTGAGAATTAAATTAGAGACATTAATCCTTTAAAATAATAAATAAATTTCAAGGCTAATGAGTCAGTGCGAAAGGGACTGCGCATAGTTATTGATTAGTAAAATTACTTCTTTATAAAACTGATGTCTTCTTTATTTCATAATCTTGAACGTTTCAACTCACTTTGGAACCATCTTCAGCAATATTACAATTAAAATTGGTCAAAAGTGTTAAGCAGTCCGTCCAGAATGAGTCACTCTCAAATTCGCAGAACTGTAGTGGATTCTGATATGCAAATGTACATGTTAATTCTAAATCAATTAGTAAATAAAGGGAGAGAAACAATTCACCTCGAACAGAACACTCAACATGTTACGAAGCTTTGAAAATTTGATTTCACTACGTGACATCGATAAAATAATGACACGTGTCTCGAATATTTAACAGAGACAATTTCTATATGTATGTTTCCGTGTGTCAGATATGTCTAACATATATTTTATTCTACAGAGATCAATTCAAAAGAAAATATTGTGTCATAAATATTACATATACAATACAGAAAGGCATACCGTGAAGTCATAAAATAAACGTGTAAAAACGATAACTGTGATAAAATTAGTTAAAAAAATTAGTAAACCTATTTAACATTGTAGCGTAGGCATGATGAAGTCCATCTGTGTCTGAACGCAAATTTATACTAAATTTCTTTGCATATGTATACTCGTATGTATATGTGCTTTTTCAGAAATTAATCGTTTATTCAAGTTCCTTTCCTAATCTAAAATTTGAATGTTCTCCCAATCAAATTCATGTTTCAATTTAATTCTGTGATCAGTAATTATCGATTGCGAGCACCTTTGTCAAGCTAGCAGGACCAAATGAGCAGAATCGAGAAAGACCTTTGAACTACAATATTTAGTGCTCATTTTGTACTAATTTGTGCTACAAAAAACAATTTTGTACCATATGCCGTTTAAAAGAAACGTGTGGCCCTGCCAGCTTAATATCAAGCTAGCAGGATAAGTATATAAAAAAAGAAAAAAAGAAAAAGAAAATTAGATTTGAATAGTACTGATTTTGTGTTAATTTGTGCTATCAAAAAAAAGTTAATATATTGATCCATTCCTCAAGAACCAATCTCTAACTGAATTATACACTATTAGGTTCAAGAGCAAAGTACCCTTCGCCACGAGCAGAATCAATCGTTATTTACACAATAGGAGCATTGTAATTTGTGCTGCCAAAATATAAAGTTTCAAATTTTGTGCTCCATCCGTTCCATTCGAAACTATTCCCGACTTCTATCAGGCTCAAAAATAAAGTACTCTTCGCTATGAGTTTCCGAAGAAATGTGGCGGGGGCACAAAATCTGAAATTTCATATTTTGGCAGCACAAATTATGATGCTTTTATTGTGGAAGTAGCGACTAATTCTGTTCCTGATGAAGGATACTTTACTCTCAAGCCTGATAGGGATCGGGGTAGTTTCCAATAGAACGGAGGGAGCACAAAAGTCTGAAACTTCTGAAACTGTAAGTAACGACTGATTCTGCTCGTGGCGAAGAATACTTTGCTCTTAAACCTAATAGTGTACAATTCAGTTAGAAGTTAATTCTTGAGGAATGGATCAATATATTACTTTTTTTTTAATAGCACAAATTAGCACAAAATCAGTATTATTCAAATCTAATTTTCTTTTTCTTTTTTTCTCTTTCTTTCTTATACTCCTGCTAGCTTGATATTAAGCTGGCAGCGCCACTCGTTTCTTCTAAACGGCATATGGTACAAAATTGTTTTTTACATAAATTAGCACAAAATGAACACTAAATAGTTCAAAAGATCTTTCTCGATTCTGCATTTGGTCCTGCCAGCTTGACAGAGATCTTATATACCACGTTTTTATTGGAATTTTTTGAAAGGACATCTTCTGACCCTAATGAACCTGTTGAGCTTGTTATTGCTATAGTAGACTGATTTTAAATTTTTATTCTTACAAATTGATAGGACTTTATCCGCTTGTCGATGTGTAAGGCATGACAACTATGGAACTTTTATACTATTGTCTTGATTAGTATCTGACTTTTGTTCAGAAATCTCATGTCTCGAAGATAAATATTTAAACGTTATGATACGGTTTCAAAAATGAACTCCACTAGATAGTCATTACTTAACAGCGTATTAATAATGAGCTCAGCGTATTAATATTTTTTTGGTGGAATTTTGGTTCTGAAAGTAGCATTCCTTTAAGTTCAATTGAAAACACAAATAATTAATATCTATTTATACAAACGTTTTATAACTGTCTTTGATCACGCGATCTTTATATACTTGATCCTTATATGAATAATGAATGTAATTCATAATACTTTTAATATTATGACACCTCCAACGTTTTATATTTAAATTATTAATTTTATGTAATCGATTATACCGCGACCTTTTTATCTTTATTTTATTATTTTTATTTTTCTAATTTTCTATTCATTCGAATCAATAGTTTCACACTGAAGATGACCCTCAAGGTTGAAACGTATCTCGGATCGTATCTCGGATTGTCGACATCATAAGTCCTTTACGTAAAACCACGAGAAAACGCTTACATCAAATCTGACAATTTGATGAGCGATGTGATTCTACTTAGTGACGCAATGCATATAACTTCGGTTTTTATTTTATCTAATTTGACATTTGGAAAAAGAAGAACGAACTAATTGAATCATCAACTTGAAATTTGCGATAATTATATAATTTTGATTTATATTTTATATTAATAAGGACCCGAATTGAAGAGTTGAAACGTATATTTTATTTGTTTTGTTACATTCACACAAAAAATAAATAATTTTTATGCATCTGAATAACTGATATAGGCTCTGACGCGCTTTTTTTTACATTTTTCACTGATAAATTCTTTCGAGCCTCATTATATATATTTGAAACGTATGTATTATTTTATGTTACATTATTTTATATTCTTTTGATAAACATTAAACTAGAATAATTACAAGCACCTATCAACTAGCATTGACTCGTAGCCTTTTTTTTGGCAATTTTAATTTTTAAAATATTGAGTCAGTTAATTTCGAGTATATTTTAAATTTTAGTTATAACAGCTTTAAGGGATGCAAACTCCCATAAGAATGTCCGTCTTTAATAATATGTCGTCAGTGATAATATATTGTATACCTACTAATTCACATTAAATTATTTAAGTGTTAAGATCTAGCTTCGATCGTTATGGTCATTTTCAATTTATTCTCTTGAAAAAATTTACTTTAGAAAACTTAAAAAATTGATTTTAAAATACTTAAAATTTACTGTAGAGAAAACCTAAGAAATAAAGGTAAATTTATACCCTTTAAATTTTTTTTTTAAATAACTTTAAAATTTACTTAAACAGCTGAAAGAAACTAACGCGCTGTGCCGATTATATTTAAGTTACCCTTGAAAAACTTTAAAAATTTTTGATTATTTTGGCCTAACCTTTTGCACACTTTAAATTACCTCAAAATTTATTAAGTAAACTCTTAATTACTTTTAAAAACTTTAAACTTCGTTAAAAGTAAATTTTCCCGAAAATTATTTGTCGAGTTTCCAATATTTTTTATTAAGAATTTACACACGCGCGCATGCACACACAAAGAGAAAAGATATTACTGAAAAATATAAAAATAATCTGTTGAAAAGTTCTTGTATAAAAAATTATTAAAAATGATCTATTTTCCAAGGTAGAAAGTTCCCTTTTAAATGCAGTTATGATGTGCAGCAGTTCTGACTTAGTCAAACAACTAACAGTTGCACTCTTCAAATAGTAATTTGAGAGACTCTCTTTGCTGCACCTTGGACTAATTACATTACGACTCATTGTCAGATCATCAAAAATATTGCTTTAAGGGGATCTTAAAGTCGTCTGTATTACCAACTAAACGCAATAACAATTTTATATAACAATTACTTTTTTCCTCATTTATAAGTTTGAAAACCATTTTTCAGAATTAAAGCATATGCATTAATACATGTCTGTGAGGTGAAATTTATGTCGAAAACAAAAAAAATTCTTTAAAGAGATCTTTACCATTTCTTAGTCCAATATGGCGTTAGAACTGTCAATATCATAACATTTGCTTGATATAAAAGCTTTGCAATTTGTACTTACGAAATTGTGATCCACAGACGCGTAGTTTGCATGAACAAACAACGTCGAGTTCTTGGAATTAGACTTAGACACTTTATCATGACGAATTTATTATACGAAAATTGACAGAAACGTGCAACTGCGTGTATCATAGTTTTCGTGAGATATTGGTATGGTAGTATATAAAAGATATATCGATGTCTGTAAAACAGCGACTTCTGGTGACCTCGTCGAAGTTCAGGCTTCACTTTATGGTCCCCTTAACATCGCTGAAGACAGCTCAAATGAAACCGAAACGTTCGATCTTTGTATAAATTTATAACAATAATTATATTAAGCCTCTCGAATTTTAAGCAATACAAGAAGATAAATATAGTAGGCTAATGAGAGTCAGCAATGATAAACGGATTTATAAATTTTTCATGTAAGACCTTTAAATACATTATATCTATTATAAGTATAATGCATAAATTACCGCATGTTAGTGCTCTCAATCGCTCATTTAATAATTATTTGTTGAAAATATTTAAATTCAAAACTTTTTTAACATTTTCATAATTGTATGATAATTATTATATTTTATTAATATCGACTGTGCACTACAATAATTGTTCATACGCAGGTAACTTCCACAGATGACTATTATAGCGGTCATTTAGATACATAGATCTCTGGGGAAGGTAGTGTTGAACATAGTAGAGACCGTCAGAAGCGAGAGGGTTGAATCTATGAAATTGAACGAATCAGAAGTATACGAATTCCACACACACACACACACACACAAATCACGTAAAAAAAAAAAAAAAAAATTTCCGCGTCCGGTTTCCAAGTTGCAGCGCAAAGTCAGGTGCGAAAAGTCGCGCGCAAATAACGTTGGTAAGGAGCCGAAGACTCGGTGGCGCGTCCGCTTGTCAGCCACGCGTGCCACTAACAAGATTGCAGGGTTCGCTTCTCTCGAGGAAGAGAGAGAACGGGAGCACGCGCGAGATAGAGGAGAGAGGGGGGAGAGAAAGGGAGAGAGAGGAGAAGAGTGGGAGGAAGAGGAAAGCGAGACTCAGGAACCACGTGGTGGCTCTCGTCAGCGAGGCCGAGGCATGAATGAACGAACGTACGTAGTACGCGATACGGAAAATGGTGGTGGGGCATAGGGACCAATGCCGATACGCGTGGTGTTGGCCGTACGGCAAAACGCTGCTACTCCCTGCCTCTTGCAGACGCTCGCGGACTGCCAGACGCAATGGAACATTGTAGCAAGCAGGGCGGTGACGCGTCACGCCGCGTCCAGAAGTCGCTAGTGACGGTAAAAGCCCTTCTTGACAATCAGAATTCAATCTGGTCGCGTCTTTTAATGGAACCTCACAAAGTGCACGCATCAGCGAATAATTGATTGAACCTAGCTCGTACGAGGAACAAATTTTCAGAGAAAATCCATATCTCTTTTCTAAACATTCACATCTCGTTCTGTTTATAGCGACATAGCTCTATGTAAATTTAACTCTCCGCACTTGACATGACGTGGATCTATTCGATCCACTCAATCACATTCTTTACGTTATATCTCTGCAAATTTGAATTATTATTATTAAAATAAACTTAGTACATGTTTTTATACAAATCATTTTGATTCTTTGAAATTAATTAGTGTCTTTTAATCAATAGGTTAGATATATTAATTCTTCATGATCATACATCAAAAAAGCCACACGATGATTACTTTGAGTTAAAATGACCCAATCCATCTTTAAAGTGTTATCAAAAATCGATAGTATTAGTTGCAATGATTTCAATAAAATATAGTATATAATTTTATCCTTCAAGAAAATGGAACAATGGCATTTTAGTAAAAAATTTAATTTTAACACTAAAAAAAATTGTAAACATGTTAATCCACATGATACAATATAATGACTTTACGTTTATCTCAGTTTGTATTTTTTACATTACTGTTAATCCGTTCGATAATTCGTTTTCAATTTATTTAAGCCGTTTATAATTTAAATTTATTTTATGTTTCGTTCTAACATTGAGAATGACCCAAGTAGGATCCAAACGCCGTTTGTAGTTATATTTTTGTTTCAATTATATTTTATTATTTACATTACATTGTTTTGTCTTATGACCCGCCCTCCTCTACATAATTTATTGTTTAAATATATTAAGTTCGCAAAAATGTCTTTTTACTTAAAAAATTATAACTTTTTAAATTTATAATATTTTCAAATAAAGTTTTGACCTAGTACTCTTGAGATGATGTACTTTCAAAAAGAAAAAGTATGGTTACACATGTTTCAAAAATAAATATATAATATTTATTTTAAAAGTAAAAAAATGGTCGTTTTTTATGTCGTTAAAATAAAAAAGATGTTAAATTCGGAGCTATTTATTATTGATTTCAGTTATTATTAATGTAAAAATTATTATTTTTATTAACTGAAGACAAATATAAATAAAAAACATAAAATACAAAAAAAAAATACATAGAAAACGTTACTCTTCGCTACAACAATCTCAGTACACAAATAGAGTCTGCTCTCTAAATCAGTAGAATAATCACTTATTCAGTGCCAAATATGCCGCTGTTAATTAATGAATGAAATGTGATATCCCTATAGCGAATTATATTTGCTTCAGTGTATAAGTGTAGCGCATTCAACGTATATGGTATTGTAAGATCGGAATTATAATACAATGCGCTAGAACGAGCAAACATCGGTATTTTAATTATATAATGCTCAAATTTCTTTTCTTTTATAGTTGAATTGCACTGATTATCCAGTGCCAAATGTGCTAGTATACCACTTCATTATCCACTGATTCAGATTTAAAGAGTGTATTTATCACACATAGGTCGTAGCACGACGGACATTCTTTCCTGATCGTTTCTTTTATCTTTACTTGAAGGACACGATCCACAGCTTGCTTATTTTTGCAATTTAATGCAAAAATATAAATAATAAATTTTTTAACTAAAACGATGTGTTGGTCACACTTGCTGATATTTTAACCCGAGAAAAAAAACGCTTTTTGCGCGAATAGCTGCTAGGTGCATACTAACAGCCCAATTAAAAAGCTAAGTATCTCTATTAATAATTGAAACTTCAAACCTTTAGATGGCAGGTAAGCGTCCTTCCAAAGACAGGAAGGTATTATAATTTAGTGAAAGACGATGCTCGGATCATTTTGATTCGGAAAAACCATGAAGGGTTAAATGGGTCTCACAAACGCTAATGTCGATATAATATCGATAATTGTGTTACAGATTTTGGTGTCAACTCCAAAGTTTCTAAGAGAGAGTATATTTATTAAATTTTGTCATATCAAATCCAGAAAAAACTTACCGAAGATAAATTTGTTTAAGGCCAACTCCGCTATTGATGCAACCACCGGGCAGGTGAAATTGTTCGCACAATGACGCCCATTCATTTCTAGTATTGACCTGTAATTAAGTAAAAGACGTGTAAGGATTATTTGAGAATATGAAATATTTTCACACCGATTCAAAACTTGTAAAATTAATTACGTTTGTATTTAATAAAACTGTTTGTAATAAATGTAACGTGTGTATGCGAAGCTCGCAATACGCTTTTGAGATGGTTATCGCGCATAAGAGATAGAGCATGAAAATCGTTCGCAGTAGTTCTACGACATTTTGTAGGGCAGTATACGATATTTCACAAAAAGTTTCATAAAATTCTGCTGATTGATTTTATAGCAAAAGAGATATATATTTTTGTTGTGTATATAAAATGATTTTTTTTTAAAGAGTAGCGCTCCGAAATTTGAACTAATTTATATTATAAATAGCACGTAATTAGTACTAAATTATAGTGTTAGTATTTTTATTTTTATTATTCTTTTTAATGTGCATTCTCTCTAACTTTATTAAGAGTCAGCAGAAAAATTATTTCTTGCTAAACGGCTAGAGCAATAAAGTCGGGATTAGAGCAAAAAAAACACTAAATCCTCCGTATTCATGTAAAATCGTTTTTATTTTTAATCATTTCTATAAATCACTGTTTTTATTCAATATATAAGCCATATTTCGATATACACTCCCAATACTATAAAAATCTATAATATACGTAACTATGTATAATAACGTGCACTATAGATTTTCAGTACTTGCAGTACATAACGGAATACAACCATAGTTAATTTGACTGAAACAATGGAGTTCAACAATTTAACTAAAAAAAATGTATTAAATTTGATTCAAATTTAATTTAAATAATTTACTAAATATATACATGGTAAATATGTGGATGGGAAAAGCAAGCTCCGATGATCTTGATCTTGACGTATACATTGTCAAAGCCATGAGTGATCTCCAACAAATTATAGCCGTCGCTCATTATTTGTTAAAAAGTTATTAACAAAATAGTTTTTTAAAATAACTTATCTTATTTCTGCCACATACAATATATTCCACGCGAAGCGAGGTCTACATCACACCCCCTGTCTAGAAAGTCAGAGATGGAGTAGACCTTGCTTCGCATGAAAAGTCGTGCGCCCCTAAACAGGAGCAGATAGAGTGGGGTGGATCTTATTTCGTGGCAAGTTATTACGTAAGTAGGAGAGGATATGGGATATAATTCTTAATGTTGTTATATGTACATATATATAAAAAATGAAAAGTTGTTTGTTAAACTTTTTTTATTAGTAACTTCTGAATGACGAGCGAATGAATAACAAAAGATGATTAAAATTTGTTGGAGATCACTCATAGCGTATTTCAGTGGTCGCACTAGACGAGAGCAGCGTGTTTCACTGGATGTTTGCGCACGGAAATGGTGCGCGCTGAGAAACTTGGTGCCGAGTTTTTGCACTTGAGTGCAAAAATTGGACACGAGTTTCAAAAGGCGGTTTAGTGCAATATGGCAGCATGAAAAGTTGAGAATGTTTTCACAGCTTGGTTTGAACGATTGCTTGATTTGCTGTTTTCGTCATCATCCAATAGTAGCGATGAAGATGAATATTGATTGAATGAAATTCCACGTAAAATTCATAAAATTGAAAATTTTGTTGACTTGGTACATTGACTTGGTGAGTGTACAGATAAAGAGATTACACACTTTTTATTATTAATATATTTATTTTTTATTTACTAATACAATAACAGTAGAAGAAATATTGCACTTCGTGACATTTGAACCTATGTAGCTGTGTTTAGTTGGGAATGCAAGAAACTCGCACTTTCGGCAATCTCGTGCAGTGCTGCTGCCACTGAACGAGTTTATGGTGCGCATTCAATACGGCCCAGTGAAAAACAGTGATGACCTTAATGATGGCATGACATATGCAAGGTCAAGGTCATCTAGTTCCCCTCCCCTCCCTATCGGCATATTTACCATAAATAAGAGTACATTAAGATGTCTTCATTTTTAATTAATCGCGTAGATTCCATAATGATTCTCATTCATTCTAAATACGACAAAGAATATATCAAACAGTTGAGAGTGACCAATTAATAGAAATCCGTAATTTTTTAGGAATAAATCTAATACAAGATAGTCATTTATTACTCGAGAGAGATTAAACAAAAGATTACGGATAAACATTAAAACAGGGAATTATATATACAACATTAAAAAAATATACATAGAATAAATATAACAAAATGATTTTGTAAGTATCGAACGTTTATAAATATTGATGGAATAAAAAACGAAAACAAGATCCATTTCTACAGCATGCAGAATGCAGATTAATTTTAATTTCAATTTAATTTACTCTTTATTTTCTAATTCATAAAACTAGAAAAAAAAACAAAAGTAAATTAAGCTGATTGGTACAAATAAACATCTAAACTATATTCAGAGGTTTTTCCGTCTCTGCTATGCGCGAGATTCCGGAATCAAAGTTCGCGCTCGCGGACTTGACACGTGATTCTACAAATGTGACACGTGACCACGCGATGTAGAATCGTCGGCGGCAGCCTGCGCTGTCAAAGTGCGCTCTAAGCTATGACGGTGACGGCAGAAGAGGTGGAGGAGAAAGAAAGGGGTTGGAGGTAGCGCGGGAGTCGTGGTTCGTACATTCAGCGACGACCAAGCATACTAGGTCAGTGCTCCTTGGATCGGCGCCCGTGTCTTCGCTCTATTCTGCTCGTCGTCGCCATCATCGCCGCCGCGACCCTTGTCGATGAATCGGAAACGTGGCGCCGCGCCGTGGACGACCGCAAACGTCTGGTCGAGCGCGTTGCTCGATAATCAAGTAATAATAGTTGACGAGAGACAGAACACGTGATCCGCACGATGAGTATTTTAAGAACGCGGACGCAAAATGTCAATAACGTAGTATTAATGAGATATTAAACTTATTGTTGAAACAAAATTTTGGAGACGATAATTTTACGAAATGTTGATGCCAAACCTCTATGTTCTTACCTTAGCTCCACGTAAAAAGAATATTTGGGTTAAGTAAGATATAGCCTACATTATATTATAATTTAAAATGTCGAGTCAACATGTGCAAGTATAATACAATCTGAGACATCAGTCCAACGTACTTGCAACAGTTTACCCGAAAAAAAATTGTTTACTGATAAGGGAGAAATTCCTCTTAACATTCCCTCTAAGCAAAATATCTTACATGAAACATATGCCTGATTCTATAACATGTATTATGCGTATCTATAAGAAAAAGTAAGTGCATAAACTATAAGATTAAATTTCTCTATAAAAAATTTCACTGTAATAACCTGTAATGACCTGAATAGTCTCTTGAAATAAAAGGATGTGCTAAGTACGCGATCTCGTAAGTCACGAGATGGACGCGCTACTCGTAAGAAGAAAATGTCCAGTTTTATAAGAAAACATCTGCAAATACAAGTTGAAAAGTCTCCCAGAAATTCTGAAGTTTTGAAGTAGACCTCTGAAAAATTTGTTTTTTTTTTTTACTCATATTAGGGTGCTACTTCATTTGTGTGGTTTTTGTCATATAATAAATTTTTCAAGCCTGTGTATCCAAATCGGCTACAGGATAGAAAGATCGGAGAACCTTTCTATTCTGTATATATTTATACGTGTTATACGATAAAAACACAAATTGCATAGCACTCTTAAAATGTGATGCTAATTAATAACATTTTAACAATAAAATTGGATTAATCTAATGATTAATTTAAAGGATTAATTTATATGTAATTATGTATGAAAAACTCTTTACCGATGTGCATGTCCCTAAAAAAACAGATTCTTCTAGTTTCCTTATAGCATTATAAGAGGATTGCAATCTTAATAAATCTAGCGTCTTATGGTTATAGGATATTTCTTTATATTTTAGAGTATCTTCTTGAAGTCATATATTAGAGAAAAATTCATTAGAATTAAGAGGGTACGGCTAAAGAATAGAACATTTTTTTTTTAACAGATCTCAAATTTGCGTGCCAGGAAGAAGATGCACGCGGGGAATGGTGCGGGATTCTTTCCTGCTTAAAGTTGATTTACCGAGTGGACGCGATAATAGATCGGTACCATCACCGTTGCCACGAGGTTGTAATCGCGCGACTTTGTTCGACCTTGATGCAGCAATGCGAATAGCACGGCGTGACCACGAAGTGACGCATGCGCGACGCGGACTAGTTCCTCGGGAGCGTCGAACGACGTATCCACGTGGATACCGAAGCACACTGCATGATGAAAATGTCTTCGGTACCACGTGGTCGTTGAGGTAGGACATGGTCCCTCTCTTTCCTTCTCTCTCTCTCTCTCTCTCTCTCTCTCTCTCTCTCGCATGCTCGCTGGATTTCTCCTGCCCCCTCTTCTCTCGCTTACTCTCTCGCTCTCCCCCCACTTCTTCACGCCAAATACACGCTGCCGCAACACGCGCTGCGCCTATGACTCTCCCGCGTTTTCTGCTCCTTTTGCTAGCGCGCACCTACAGTAGAATCTAAGATACGAGGGCCAATTGTAACTGATATTTCGACCCCAGGGGATGCGATTCCGCACAAATGAATGTTTCACCGATTGCATGTCGGTCGCTTCTCCCAATTCCTACTCTAGTGAGATATTTTTTTCTCTTTTTTTTTCTTCCTTTCTATTATCTCGCGAGAAATTTAATCCATGGAATCGACAAAGTGTCAAGCAAAATTAAGTTCAAATCACGAGCTATCAAGCTTCAGAGAGAATCAAATGTCTCATTGCTCCAAGCTGCAACTTGTTTAAGCAATTTATCATCACAAAGTAAATCTCTCTTCCTCTAGACCTTTGTTACGTAAAGAAATCCTCGCTTGGCAACGAAGTTTATATGTGTCTTACCTCGTGTATCATGTCACGAACATGTGCGGCGATCACTTATGCATAAACACGACGCAAACATCACCGCTTCTTATGCATCGTACGATTGTAAGGCGAGTGCCATTAAAATTCTGGACAGTAGCATTGCTTTAAGTGACAGTGATAATAATAATTAACCTCTGTTAAAGATATCATTTTGCTTTTAAAATTTGGAAAGTTTTGACGTATAATCTTCAATTATGTTAATATTCCTAACTTGTTTCCAAAAAAAGGTCCTGATGACTAAGTATTCGTTACACTGATAATATTTTTTACTTCCAGTAGAATTGTTTCGAATTCTGATAATCTTCTACAGAGCTGTAGAAATGCTATCCAAAAATGCTCTATCCAAAAATCTTAAGAGAAAAAAAAATTCGCTCGCAAAATCACATTAAATTTTAGAATCCTTTGAGGAAAGAACTGTATCAATTATATTCCCGAACAGAAATTTGTTCGGGAATACCCGATGAGTTAGGCCACGACCAAGAATAATAGAGTGCCCTAACCGGGAATTCTCTACTTGGGTCTAATCAGGAAGCGATAGAGTATACCCTACAGATGAGACAGATTTTCTAATCTATAAATATAACAATCGTTAAATTGAGTTTAATATCTCACTTCGTAGGATAGAGCGTTTTTTTTTACCAAATTCATTAATTTCGTGCAACAACGCATCTACTGAATATAATTTTAAATGAATATAATTTTGATTATTAGAGACTATTAAATTAAATAATTATCCGATTAATTTTACTTAGTTATGCAATATTTTTGTATATCGAGAGAAATTAGTAATATTAGGTAATAAGTAGTAACTGATTTTGGATGTTCAGTTAAACTGTCCAAATAAGTCTAACAGGACTATATTGACCAGATATGTCACAGCTATTCATCAACATTTAGTGTTCGAAATAGCAGCTTCTGTACGATTACGGAAATCAAACAATGTTGGAGATGCAGCTTTCAGATGGCTGCTTCAAAGATTCATTAAATTAATTCCCACATTTAGAGGAAAATGTTTTTTTTTAATTATAATTTTGTCGTATGTATTCTGGAATTAGATTATGCTAATCAATAATACTTACTCGTATTTTAATAATGAAACTGGACTTCTTAATTTTTTTTCTCTTATATCATAATATTTTTAGGCGCAATAAGCGTAATTGTGTCTTGACAAAATAAACATAATCAGGCTTTAATTCTCGACGTTAGACTTACAGTTAAGGGCTTAACTAGGGCTATCCGATGAGTCCCTGAGTCAGGCATGCTTAGTAAGCCCTGCCAAAGCCTGATCAAAATTTCTGCTCGGGTTAATATTCTAGTGAAATGTTAATTTTTTCTCAGGGATTAATAATTGTAATATATCGCCATGAAAACCGCCATTCGCGTTTATATGCACGTACTTTTATAATAAACTTGTTCGTAGTTGATTATAGTGAGAATTGCGACTATATCGTATCGGATATCGAGAGTGGAGAACTGATTATCGCAATTGAACTGAGACTTTTGATCGCTCGATATAATCTTGCAGATTATCTTGCCTTTTTATCAGAATTAATATTTGGTTTATAGGTATACATATATTAGGTGTTGGAATTAATTCGTAGCGTTTTACAAGAGATGGCACAAGCAGTACACTATTTCGTTGTTACCTATAGTTCTGTATGCATTGTAAACAGCTATCATAGGACGTCATTTGCCGTACATAACCTTTCTTGAAATCATAAATAACAACACTGTATAATTCATTGAATATGTCAAAATTTGTGCCAGATAAAGTGTTTTTGCGGGGAGTTTTACTTCATTACTTTAACATGAAAAAAAGCGCTCGAATTGTGACTGGAGATGAAAAGTGGATCCATTATGACAATCCAAAGCGCAGAAAGTCATGGGTTAAGCCCGGCGAACCATCAACATCAGTTGATGAAAAAATGGTTCGATTCGTGGATTTCATCTAAAGACGAACAGTTCTTCCGACGCGGTATTCATTCACTGCCCGAAAGATGGTCAAAAGTAGTAGAAAGTGATGGGAAGTACTTTAATTAATGAAAAACGAAATAAATAACGTTCTTTCATTAAAAAAACGCTACGAATTAATTCCAACACCTAATAACATTATTAAATATTGTAAGAATTTGTTTAATATGTGCCGATAAATAACGTTGTTACTCCGAAAAAAATACAATTGTAATTTGATATTGTTATTATCTCTCGCAAGGATATAAAGAAATAAGACGAATGTGAAAAGCGTTTAACGAGATGTCGTAATTACCAGCACTACATTTGTAATACTCAATTTGAGAAGGCCAGCTGAAGCACGTAACTCGAGAATTTATCCTTTTCCAATAGCAGTGTTTCATTACGCGAAACTGGATTACCACTAGTGATGTAAGCGGATTCTCCTTTAACAAGATCAACGTGATATCATAGTAATTGTTAATTACTAATTCACTTTAAAGGCGCGCGTTTATTAACGTAAATGTACAATGCGTAACATGGAACTCTCACTGGACAAGATTTTATAAAGATATAGTACATAAGTTCGTTATCCCTAAAAACTGCATTAAAAAAATGCTTCACAAAAGCAAAAATTTTATTCAATCAATTGTCTCTTTAGCGCTAACTCATATATTACCATTAAATATCGCGTTGATTCTATTTTATTTTATAATAGTACCTTTTGCGACACGAGTTCAACGCAGCGACAAAAATTTCGTGCTAATTGCAATCAATGTGCTAATTTAAGAGAACGTTGCCTAGTCTAATCGTTGCAGTCTAGTCACGTACAATAACTTCGAAGCAGAATGATGAGGATACGATCACTGTCGTTACTTCGGTTGCAAGAAGCACGATATCCGCGATGCGTCGCGATTCGTCATCATGCCTTCGACGGCTGTTGCGCCCCGCGAAACTAAATGGAGTCGGTGCTTGCTCGCAGCGGAATAGCCGCAGCGCGTGTCACGTGGGCTCGCAGGCCCACGGCTGGTGGCGACTAACAGTTTCCAGTCAGCTGATCGTCCACACCAGAACAGGGAGGGAAGGGGAGGGGGTTCAAGAGGATAGCAGCGGTAGTAATAGTAGTAGCAGCTGTAGTATAGTAGTAGTAGCAATAGCAGCAACAGCAGCAGCAGCAGCAGCAGCAGC
>NW_017305977.1:166970-175275 GCF_001594115.1 Trachymyrmex septentrionalis | reverse complement strand
GGGGAGGAGGAGGAGGAGATGGTAGTAGTGGATAGGGTGGGAGAGGGGCGCGAAATCTAAAAGGGAAGGAGGGCAGAGGGGTTGGCGACGCGCAGTCTGCCGCCGTTGCTGACGTGGTCGTCGTCATCATCTGCGACGGTGGCGGTGGCGGTGGTGGCGGTGACGGCGGTGGCGGTGGCGGCGGTGACGGCGGTGGCGGTGGCGGTGGCGGCGGCAGGATCAGCTGATCGGCGGAGGTATGCTGGTGACTGACTGACTGTAAACTGTGAATGAACGCGCGGGGAACGGACGAAGAAGTCTTCGCGTGCGTACTCACGTGCGGCGTGAGCGCACGACGGGAGGAGAGGGCGAGAGGGAGCGAGAAACGGCGTGTGCAGCGGCAGAGCGGAGGGAAGAGGAGAGCGAAAGAGCGTGGCGCGGCGCGTGTCCGTCTGGCCGTAAGCCCGAGCACTTGCGAGGAAGCACGAGAGTGTCTGGTTCCTCGCGCGTGCGGAAGCGCGTCGGAGAAGTCGTTCGGTCAGGCCAACGAGAAGCGTCGGGAATGCACAGCTCAGTCTAAAGTCCGTACTCGCGCGGCGCACGTGTTACAACGCCGATTCTTACACGGTTTACATGAAACTCCCGGAAGAGCTCCCTTCTCGCAGAAGTGCTAGAACGTATTCACGATGTCAGCAATAATAGCAAAGATCGTTGATTGGTGAGATTGACGACCTGTAGCTCATAAGACTTAGTACATACGTTACGTAATTAATTTGATAATGAACGAATCGTTACAGATCATCTTTATCGTCTATTTTTGTACGAAGTTAACGGTACACTTCATATATACGAAAGCGCAATATCACGTTATTTATTTCCTCGCAGTGAAGGAATATGGATGTTTGCTATTGAACGACAAACGCGGAATTACGAAAAAGGGGAATCCCTCGGTTTAGTTTCCACTGAAGAGCGACGGATTTGCTCCGACAAAGAAAGCCTTCATTATACCGACGTGCGACAGGAAGGTTTATGCTTGAAATGCCTCTTACGGTCCGCGCGTGCATTCTTCAGAGGTGCAGATAATGAACGATGGCATCATGCATTCTCGTTTTGTGAAAGAGCTGAGTTTGCTCGGTTATTTCGTGCGGTGCATTTACAATTTATATTTTTAATATAAACATACTTCGCTGGAATTATCATCAGCATCAACACTTCGTTAATAGGAAAGTGATACAAATAAAAAAAATTAGTATTTTTGAGATATAATAAAATTGACCTTAAAGACTAATATATGTTTCTGTGGAAAAGCAACACATTTGTAACTTTCAAACGAATGTGTTTATGTAGAAAATGTTACAACTTTGATAACACAGGTAACAATAAAAATAAATCTTTTTTGGGACCTGAATAAAAAAGTGTTCTCCGATAGATTTTTGTTTGCTGAAAATTAATTCGGCCGCGAAAATTAACCTAACATGTCAGATTTCCGAGGAAATTAACGTTAAATGTGCCATGTACAAAATTGATATTTTTAGCTATATTTACCTTTTTTTTTTGCGAAAAAAAAAAAAATATAATCAAAGTAAATTTTTTTTCAACTTCGTTTACACTACTTTAAATGCTAACTTGTTATCTTTTACCTATAAAATAAATTTATATTTATCACAGTACATTTATATATATTATAATGCGCACTATCAGAGATTCCACATAATTACGTATTCAAATTTTTTTATTGAACATGAACGTAGAAACGACGCACTTTGGCACTCGAACTATTCCGTGAAATTGTTTATTTCTTACTATTATAATAATTTATGTATTGACATTTTATATATTTATAAATATTAATAATCATATTATCTATTCTACTTAAGGACTTATAATATGCTAATTACGCATGAAAAAATCGTACTGTAATAAATATATAATTTATTTATTCATAGATAAAAGATAATACTTTTTTAAGGGGTTACACTACCCAAGCGCGTCGAAAAAAATAAGCTTTTTCGTGAATTTTTTTCTTGAATTCTAGGTGGTGGATCAAAACAAAAATTTAGGGCTTTATTACACATATATTAAAGTTCTCAAAAATATTTTTTATTTATATATGTATAACAAAATGGCGTCGTGGCAGTATAAAAAACAAAAAAAAATTTTTTTGTAGGAGAAAAACGGTGTGCACCGTTGCAGTCCTGGTGTGCCATGTGGAACAAAAAAAAAATTTTTTCTTTAATTTACAATAGTTTTTCCATAGAAGTACCGAGGATTTTTAATTTTGTTTAAAAATTCACAAATTTGTATGAGTTTAAATTTTTTTTTCATTTTTTAGCAAAAAAATCGACCTTAAATTGTTAACTGCAAACGTAATAATTTATCAATCATAAAAATCGTGTGTACTTCCACGGAAAATCTATTTAAGAAGTTGCAGTTAAAATTTCAAGTCAATCGGACAAAAATTGAGCGAGATACGGTGTACACCGATTCGTAAAACATAGTTTCGAGTAAAACGGAAAATAAAATAAAATTGTTTAAAACCTTAAAAATCGATTTTTTTTTTGCTTTACCTTTTTAGTCCGCAATTCCAGGGCCATACACGACTTCTTACACTTCACTGCTTCACTAATAATTGAAAAAACTGACACAAAGTTTATAATTCGATAACCGAAAGAAGCGTCAATGACTACCTGCGACCCTCTGTCCGAAATCCGCTCGGTCACGCTGCCACTGTAACGCGCATAACTTTCTCTATATTTGAAATATTTTTACCGGTCCAATCTTAAAATGTTCCTGACATTTCAGGCTTCAAAATAATGCAAAAAAAAAAAAATCCATTTTTTGAAAATTTCAGGGTGGTGTAACCCCTTAAGTGGCGTAAACAAAAATGAAAAAAAAATTTACTTTACTAGTAAAAAAAAAAGGTAAATATGATGAAAAACGCCAATTTTGGTAGACGTAACCTCAATTTTCTCGGAAACCTGATCTGTTAGGTCAATTCCGCGATCGAATTCGTTTTCAGGGAACAAAAATTCATGGAAAAATACTTCGTTTATTCAGGTCTCAAAAGTGTTGTATATAATTAAGGGATGAAATTTACACTCTATAGGGTTGCAATATTCAAATTTTAAAAACTCATAACATAGTTTCAAACTCTCTAAATTTCTTAGAGTAAAATCTCACTCTAAAAGAGTTAAAATATTATTGAAAAAAAATGAAAATTTTGCACTCTTGAATAAGAATGGTAGATTTTTCACTCTTTTTTGGAGTAAATTTCACTTTTGGTGTGAGATTTATTCCAAAAAGGGAGTGAGATTTCACTCCAAGAAATTTAGAGAGAAGAATATATCCATACTATAATTAAAAATACAACATGAAAAGAAAGTAAAGTTATGCGTATTCATTATCTTGATTAAAACGTTGTTCCAATTGAAAATTAAAAAAATGCTTTACTAAAAAGTTGCTAATTTGAAGATGTGTCACTTTTCAACGATGTCTGATATTCAATATACCTACATCTCTGTTATCTTTCTCTTTAAACAATAATTTATAAAATTCTTCTACAGTCACAAATCGCATGTTGACTCATATCCGTAATTACACATGAAAGTGTCCGTTATTACGCTTCTTTATCGGGAAATACTGGCTTGTATCCGTGCTGCGATAAAATGTCTCGTGCGACATATGACGAGTCGTCGGAGCGCCGAGTATCGATCTGGCCGTAAAACAGGCAATCTTATATCGCGCACGTTGATATGTATCGTAATATCGCGAATGTTTCCTCGTTATTCGCGTATTATCGTACAATATACAATAATTTAGGTTATCGTTCGAAAATTCCTGCTTAATAACTGCACGACTGATCGATGAAAATCTGCTTCGTAATCCATGCTATAGAAATATCGCGCACCGCAGTCTCGTTTCATCGAGACGTAATATAATACAAGTTACACAAGTGAGACAGTCGTTAAGACTCAAGACAGGAATTCTCGGCGTATGTTTTATAGCACGATTAGAAGTACGTACGGTTTTCAACAAACTGTTTTCATCCGCGAGTGTCGTCGTATGATATGGCGTACTTACTTGAATTTATTTTGAGTTACATCCAGCGGCCTCGAGCGAAAATACTACACTTTGGATGGCCAAATTTTTTATGCGTGAATTTTGCATTTGACCAGCGCGCGCGGCCGAATGTAACGTCAGAACGAATAATGTAGCAAAAGAGATGAAAGAGAAAAAGAGAAAAAGAGAAAAAGGGAAAAAGAATTTAGTTCGTGCTTTAGGCAAAATTCTATTGGATCATAAATGCACACAATAAGAATCGACGGAGATAAGATATGCGAAACGATGTGAAACGAGATAAGATTTTGGCATAAATTCAAAATTTTTCAAAAAATTTCAAAGCATGTATATATATTAGCACTTCTAAAATACCTATTATATATACATCGGCTGTAAGAATTAGTACGCTAGGCTTACTTACTTTACAGCTTCTAGAAAAGCACGTAGGAGAGAAAAAGCGTGGGCTGATAAATCGATGTACAAATTCATCCGATGGTCGTGCAGTCGATTCGCGAAACAATTCGATTCCGCCGTAATCGTCGATACGCGTTTTTGCGTATTTATTGCCAGTTTTGTCATTTTTTATCGTTACATACACAATACCGTCCATTGCACTCTCCCTATAAAGGCGAACGTACGCGTTTTCATAACGACGCGATAAACCAATATTATGTTTTACGTATTTTACTCATGCGATCTTTCCGCCATTATTATCATTTCTCAATTAGAATTCTAACCGCGCAGACGCGTTAATATTGTCATCGACGAGATACTATTAAAGACCAACATCCTTACGGGAATTGGCGTTCTTGTGAATATTGAAGTAACATAATTAAAAACTGAAAATATTGTATTAATTTTATGATTTATTAGTTTAGTGGACGTATTTATGCATTTGGAACTCAATAATACTCGATTTTTTTTTAAATTATGATTTCAGTGCTGTCGTCAAAGTTTGATTATCAACAGAGATGATAACTACAGAAAAAAAATTTTTCTGCAATATATAGAATATAGCTTTACAAGTATGCATATTTATTTATGGAAAATTTATGTAATAAAAAATCATGAATTTAATAATATATAAACCAAATATTTATGTTAATAACAGCAAATTTATATCAATTGTCGATAATATCAGCGTTCTTCAATTACTTCCGAGTCCTTGGAGCCTTTTTTATACCGCCGAAAATTTGCCCAGTGTTGACAGTCTTTAGTAGTATCTCGTCGGTGATACTGTACAATAAGAGTTACATGTGCCGTCCGCGACGTTAAGCGAAAAACTGTATTTCTTCATTATATCTTCGGCATATATGTGTAAGTGTTCATAAGATATTTTCACAATGGGAAAAGCACCATATATTATTTGCGTGAATGCAAATCATGGATACAAGAGTCTCTGCGATTAACATCTGAGAGCATCTCAAAAGCATTCCGATATATTTTTTGTGCTTTACCTATTACTTACCAAGCACGTTTAAATTCGCTCAAGCAATGATTCGTATCGAGCAAATGTATCTTCATTAATAACAAAAATTATTAGCAATAGAAAAAGTATTCGAAAAAGCATTGAAAAAGTCGGAGATGCCATATTGAAAAGACGCTTTAAAGTTAATTCATATCTTTTATAGTTTGATTACATTTCATTATGTATACCTCTTTAGTTTACAAATAACATATCGTTTTGTGATATGTTATATTGATATCTCATATGTCTCTAGATATTTAATCAGATATAGCACATTGTATTACTGTATTATAACTTATTTAACAATATTGTTATTACACGTGATAGTTTCCTCATCACACTATGATTCATAATATATTTACATTACAACTATGGATGTTTTCCAGCTAGAACACAGAGACGTTACACTGTGTTCCATTGTGTAAGATACTTGTTGAAACGCAGTTTAGCTGTTCATAGTGACACCAGCAACACCAGAATTGTGGCCATGCATTGTAGTCTTCCATTCTTATTCTATAATTATATTTAGCGTATCAATAATAGATTTATGATTTTTATTTAGACTTAAGTTATAATTTTTTTCAGAATTGGCGATTTTTGAAGGTTTTTATTGCAAAATAAGTACGACTACCAAATAACTTTTTGAAAAGTTGGTAATATTGACATATTTTACATGCTTGTACTTAGCTTTTTACAGTGTCGAGCAGTGTAACACTGTGCATAATTAGAACACTTTGTGTAAGACAGTGTTACACTGTGTCACCTGTGTACGTTGTTGGAAAACCTATGATATACTAGCCCATTCAAAAGGGAAAGACTGAATAACTTCTACAAAAATTGATTTTTTGAAAAAACGCAAAAACAGGTCAATTTGTCGATAGTCGACATTTCGAACAATTACTACACTAAATTACACGTATTTAGACATCCCTTGCAACTTATTAATAGACTGATAAATAATAAAGAATAAAAAATATAAAGATTTGTTTGTTTTAGATTTAACTCTTTATTTTTTAAATGAATTAATCGAATTTTAAAAAAATCAAACGTAAGAATGTAGGGAATTGAAAGAACTTTCTAATGATGTATCATTTGATTCCACTTCCCATGTTAATTTTTTAGGGATCGGTATCACCCCCGCTTAGAGAGTTGAAGTTGAGGGTAAGAATTATACATCAAAAGATATTCCTCTCCCAACACAAATCACCCTGATTTTTCGTTTTTTTTTTTTTTGAAAAATTATTTTTATAGAAGTTATTCAATCTGTTCCATTATATACTACTATTATAATGTATACTACTCTAATCAATCATAAAACATCACATCAGTTGCTCTTCTTTAAAAGTGAATTAGTGACTTCAGTATTATACTTATAACTAATGTAATCACTAATGAAGTCAGTAATAATACACTAATTCATTTTTACAGAATCGGTTGCAGCCTTACTATGCTGTGTGTTTCGGTACATATAATACTATTTTCTTACACGTTTGTGAAGCTGGCACCCACTACCACAAAAAAAATTCATCCGTATGTCATAATTCAGTGCTAATTTATTGTTCTAGTTCCGAATTTTGTCTTTTCATTCGCAGGAAATTAATTTCAAAAGTGGAAGTGCTAACTTCACGTTACGCTAGCACCCTCACTTCTGTAAAATACATACAGAGTATTGTAAACAAGAAAATACATCCACCAAAATGTTTTGCTACTTTTTTGCTTTAAGATACTGCAAAGAAACTTCGAGAATTTTAAATAATTATACTTACACCAATACCGGTCACTATACGTGCGCTAGCATTGCGACATTTCTGGTGAGATTTTTTAACTTAAACAACAAGCAATAAATTCAGAATCGGAATATTCTTCGAGCAAATAATTCTAGAAATATTTTAAGACCAAAGTTGGCCTAGCAATTAATTTCTTTTATGTACTTTACTCTTGTACACGAGCTAGTCACCTCCACACTGTAAGTTGACTTTTTTTAACTGAAACAAATGAGCGATAAATTCAGAATCAAGATTTTTTTATTAAATAATTTTGGAAACATTTTAAGATAATTATTTTGTTCCAAGAATATCCCGATTCTAAATTTATTGCTCATTGTTTAAGGTAAAAAATCTCACCAGAAGTATCGCAATGCTAGCTCACATATAGTGAGCCGGTATTTGTGTAAATATAATTATTCAAAATTTTCGAAGTTTCTTTGCCAGTATCTTAGAGCAAAAAATAACAAAACATTTTGGTATATGTATTTTTTTATTTACAGTACTCTATATGTGTTTTACGGAAGTGGCTAGCGTAACGTGAAATCAGCACCCCCACTTTTGAAATTACAATAATTTCCTGCGAATAGAAAGAAGCACAAAATTCTAGTAGTAAAACAATAAATTAGCACTAAATTAGTACTTAATTATAGTATAGAGCAAATTTTTTTTGTAGTGAGAGTGTCAACTTCACAGACGTTATTTTCTTTATGTATTTGTTGTGTTCATATAAGATTAATATCTAATATTATTAATTTTGTGCGAACATTTCGTGTGTATATATATTATATACCTAGGGGAGAGTTGCCGAATGCATCTGGTCATCTAAATCATATTCCATCAATATTTTTTTATTATTACTTAATATAAGCAACATTTAATATAAGTAACAATAATATAAAATAAGTGAGAAATGAATAATACAGACTAAAATGTACCTACATAGGGTACATATTGTTTTATGGATGTTAGCGACGTTTTAAAAAATCAGGTACATATGATATAATAATTTTTTATTAACTTATATACTTGATAA
>NW_017305977.1:155597-166870 GCF_001594115.1 Trachymyrmex septentrionalis | reverse complement strand
TATATATATATATATATATTTGCAACTATTATAAATATTAAATCGATATTTTTACAAAATCCATTAAATTTTCTAAATCGTACTATCACAAAATAAAACTAAATAATCAATAATATATTTGAATCAATTTTATTATTTCTACGTCATTCGTCTTTCCATTATTGTTATTTAATAATTATGAAATACTTGAATTTTTTCAATAAATGATTAAAATTAAGCATTAATCAATTATTAGGTGTTATTTAATGATTTCTTTTGTTAATGACTTATAACATATTGATTTGTTATTAGTAAAAGGTTAAACATATAACAATAAGTATCCGAAGCTTCAAGCTACAGTTGCCATTGTTCATTTGCGTACAATACGAAAATATAATACAAAAATAAAAAATAAAATAAAAATAGGTTAAGTGATATGCATTCGGCAACTCTCTCCGTTAGATTACTTTTTAACATATTAAAATACTTTCACGACTTCTTTCAACACAGCATAATATGTACAATGACCAGTAAAAAAAAAACATTCGTAAACGTTCGAATCCGGAGACGTTCGTACAGATTATATCTCGTTAATACAATCCGGTCATTTCTTTATTGCCTCAATTATTCGCGTTGGTTTTCCTTTGTTAATGGCAGGTTCGAATAAGATGCCTGTTATACCGCAGTTGAATACGTGTTATATCAGGTATCCGCATTATATCGCTAAGTGACGTACCAACGCAACGGTGCGTTACGTGTGAACGGCGACGTAAAAGCTGCTTTCCGATGGAAAACGCACGGCGCGAATTGCAACGTTATTGTTAGCCGCGGTGTAGAAACTTTATGTCTCAAGAGAAGGAAGGAAATAAAAAAAGGGTAAAAATGATGTCGCGCGAGACATCCGTAGAATACAAATTAGCGCTGTTTGAACAATTTGGAGAAGAGATACAATAGTCTTTCAAGGGAGGGGCTGTTCCGTCGCAGAATGGAAAAATTTAATTAATTATAATTAGCGTCAAGTGACTTGGTCAGCTGAAACCGACTGGCCTATATGACATCGAAAACGAGCGTAACATCGCGTAGGTTCGTAAGGCCAAGATAAGTCGCATAAACGCGTGGAGCAGGAAGAGATGATACCTATATAATATTTCGATCCGAGTGTACAGATCTACTTTTTATTTCTGAGACGAATACTCTATGGCGTCGCGGATTAACAGCTCGATATCTCAGACATTAAAAAGACGACGTAAAAGAGAAATCGTACAAACTTTTATTTACATCGCGTAATTATCGTCGCGCCTATCATAAAAAATACCCACTTTGATGATAGTTAATAAAGTCTCCAGGTTTATGTCAAACGCACCCCCCCCCCTCTCTCTCTCTCTCTCTCTCTCTCTCTCTCTCTCTCTCTCTCTACATAATATAACTAGACGTTAGATTTAACACGCACAGCTTCCAGTTCGATTTAAAGCCAGATTTAAAGACTATACTTACAAACCGTCACCTTTCGCTATGCGGATTTAAATCTTTCTTTCAATTAGAATTGTACATAGTTTCTTTTACAGACAGTCCTTTACACAACTTAGCTTTGTTTTTATATCGTATTCTCAAAGATAATCTCCCGGTTCCGTTCAGCCACGTAAACAATAGTTTTGAACTTACAAAAAAGAACGTATATATTTCAAATGATTAATTTGATATCTTTAGGAGCTGAACACAATCAAGAGGAATAAGAACAGAAAATAAGAATTTCAACCTATCAGAAATTATGTGTTTCATAGTGTGATTTTTGATTAGGTTGAAATTCT
This sequence comes from Trachymyrmex septentrionalis, assembly GCF_001594115.1. Lineage (NCBI taxonomy): Eukaryota > Metazoa > Arthropoda > Insecta > Hymenoptera > Formicidae > Trachymyrmex > Trachymyrmex septentrionalis. The sequence continues at coordinate 165,083 of NW_017305977.1, read as the reverse complement.
TATTCTCTGTTCCTATTCCTTGATTGTGCACAGCCCCTTAGATAACATTTCTTTATTCACAAACGTTCCCACAGGACTTGTGTCGAGAAGAAATGGCACCTTATAAGTGAGCATTCTAAGTTACCGATGAAAGAATTTATAGAAGCTGTCAATTTTGTTCTATGGACTCTACGTATTTTACACTCAACAATAACAACTATAAATAAACTTTTGATATTCCGATTGATAGATTGGCCTCTTTCACCGACCATTTTTCACTTGAACTATCGTTTCATTATTTGACTCTTTCGGCATTTGAAGACTGCCAAGAAAAGAGATTACAATCTATCGCCTTTCTGTTATTATATTTTTTTCGATTGTTACACTGAAGCAGATCCAAATCCAAAGTCGAAACGTTTGTACATTTTTTATATATAATATAATATATTGGATAATATTTCAAGAAGTTGAATTATTGATTTGACACTTCTTTTCGCACTAACAAATGCGAAGGCTTGCACAAGCATTTCACACATTATATTGAATATTGTATATTTTACATTTTATAATTAAAAACTTTTATATATAAAAACTGCATTGCGATATTAAGTGACATAACTATTCAATTTTTCAGAATAATTTTGCAAATTTAAGATATGCATTAATTAATTAAGCAGTATCAACGCTACCATGGATGTATTCCGAACCAAATTAGTTTAACTTATTTTTTTTTTCCTAAATGTTAGCAATCCCGTTACTAAACCGAGAAGTGTTCCGAACCCGTCGGTCGTCATAACTCATAACCTAAAAGTAGCTTGCAGCTCATGTAAGAAGTTTATTGTTCTAATATTTAATGAATTATCCTGATCAATCAGAGCTGTTTAGATAGTAAAAAAGCTCAAGGCCTGTAGCGAAAAGTACAAAGGTTATCTGATATTAAAATAAAAGTGTAATCTTTACTCTCACAAAGAGGTCGAATACACATATCTCGAGTATCATCTCTCTCGCTTGATTTCTATTCATTTTTCATATTAAATTATTACAAAAAAGAAAATAAAAGCAAGTTTGTAAGCTGTAAGCTACTGACGTTTATGTTACGACAGCCGTCGACGAGTTCAGAACACTTCTCGGTTTAGTTATGGCTGCCAACATTTAGGAAAAAAAAAAAAAATAAACTAAACTAACCCAATTCGGAATATACTCCGTATAGTTGTCGAACAAAAAAAAATGAAATACTGATTGCTTTCAAAAAAAATTGAAAAAATCTTTCAAGCATTAAAATAATAACCAAAAATGTCACATTTTATCAAATTTTCAGAGATAATTTAGACTATTTATTTAGATAAAAAAAATATATATAAAGAACTTAGTGCGAAAAATAAGAGTGGCTGATCCTGGTTGAGGTAATATTTTTAAATTAATTTAGGGGGGATTATTTCGTATATATAGGAATGCCCGAATGTTTCGGCGCCTTATCATATTCATATTTATTGGCGTCTCAGATCGATTGTGGTTAATATTCGAACGTTTCGGCGCAAAGTTACATCTAAGATAATTAAATTTAAATTAAGAATATACCTGTATATTGTATTCATAACATCTAACTTTAACCGATTATTAGCGTTCTCTATCATATTTATGTATATATATATATATCATTTCCACGATCGTATAAAAAAAAAACATTTACTTTCCCTGGCCTATTTTTAGATAACCTAATATCGTAATTATTGTCTTTAGACAGCAAAAGTATAAATCCATTCAATAGATAATAAAAAATAAATAACATTTTTTAAAATGCAACAAAAAAACGCAAAAAACTCTTTAAGTGTGCAAAAAACTTTGTAGTCTTTAAAAGTCATGTTGCTTTTTAGTTTCACATCTATCTGAAACTTAAAAATAATTAACTTAACGCTAAACTAATATCCAGTTAGCAACAGTAAGCGATTGTTATCAGATGAGACAATAAAAATATGAATAAAACTTATGTGTTACAAATCTCATATCAGCTTAAGAAAAAAGGTGATTATAGTGATCCATTTTGGATAATAATAGGCTTTTTAGCAACTTATCAAAGAAAGTTGACAAAACGTGACTTTAAGATAGCAGCATTGCACTACGCAATTAACGTGGAAAGTCTCAATTTCCGCAAGGCTTGGAAGTCTCGATAGCTCTTAAAAGATATTTCGCGCTACGATTATACGATAATATTACTGTAGACGTTTACGATCAAAATGACCAGGCGAGTAATATATCTCTCGGATATTTAAGCACGCGCATTTCGCGCTGCCACATTGGTTGGTACATCTGCGAAAACATGCGGGTGCCACGTTGTTATGCAGCCGGTCTGTACGCGACTGTAACGGAACACAATGGTTGTACATTCTTTTCCATCCCGGCTTCGTGGTTTATGTTGCGTAACATAAACTAATCTATGAGAGTTGTAACACGAACGAGTTATCGTCGTCGCTAGACTTAAATTATTATGGAGCTCGTCGTTTGGTTCGTCTATCAAAATCATCTCGACGAAGCGTACAAAATGTGTGAAAATACTTATATACAGGACATTCTCTATTTTATAAAATTACTTTATAATACATTTTTCGCAATAAATTCTTTGCAATGTGTTTTAAGATGTTTATTAACATTATTATTATTATTAAAAGTTGACAACCAATTTAATTTGGTGACATTACTATTCTAGAGTTTCAACTTAAGATTGCGAATCGAGATGCAGTTTATAGAACGGAAAAATGTGTTTAATATATATATATTCTTAAGTACCAAGAGCTACTTTGACTGAATAAAGGCTTTTTCCTCTTATTTGTGTTATTCACTTATCGGTCCATATTTTCACTTATTGATTATAATTTAAAATTCTTTGTCTCTCCCCTCCCCCCCTCTCTCTCTCAAAATTACACTTCTCTAAAAACAACCAAAAATAAGTTAATTTTTTTTAGAATTCAAAATATTTAGGATTAGAAGTAACGTTTAGAATTAGAAGTAGCATTAGAGACAGGATACCTTCGTTGTCGCGATATTTGCTTAGTTCGGGATTAATATTCGAGTTTACAAAAATTCGATCACGCCTGTAATTACTTTCATCGCGCGACCAGGTTCGAAAGTACAAGAGAAAGAGTTCCGCAAAATATGCGCGCATCGTAAATACTTGGAAGAGATAGCCTACGATGTACGGAGAGCAAAGAAGAAAGGTGCAGTGACCTCCAAGTGCTGCAGCTCGTGCTCGAATGATGGCTTACCAACTGGTACCGGCGGCCAAGGCCATTAATACCGATGTCTTTTGCACGACGGAAACACGGTAGCGCGTGAAAAAGAAAGAGGAAGAATCGCGCACGTGTCTTTAGTTTTAGGTGCGTCTTTTCGCATGGGAAATTGTCCAAAATTCGTAATTAATCCACGCGATTCGTACGGCGAATTCTGACGGGAAGAGGCTCGAGTGCGCGTAGCAGCGCGCGAACGTAAAACGGACGGAAGACGAATTAATTATATACAAGAAAAAACAATAACTATTTTGTTATTAAATTCTATTAAAAAATATACTAAATGTACGCTACTAAAAAATATATACTTATTAGAATAATATTCCAGAAAAATAAATGTTTTATTTAATTGTAAAATCAGTAAGCTGGTTCAGAGGTGACGACGTGCTCGTTAACAATATACCTTGTCAACCTCAACCAGATATTCACGTATGTATCCTTAACGAATTTATATAGGTATAACGAACGTATCATATTGAACTTTTGCAGAACGAATGTTGGATTCGCAACACTGATCCATTTTTTGTAACGTATCATCGGAAATAAAAAATGTGCAATAATTAAAAGTAAACAAAATGCAAAAGCAAATAGTAGCGGAACAGACTGCCTCGTTGACGAGTATACGAACACTAGAGTGAGAAAGACAAAAAAAAGAAAAAAAGAGATATGGTCGATCGTTAGGATCGGTTAACCAAGGCTGCGTCACGGTTGATGCAACGAGTACTTTTATCGGCAAACGTAAGCAAACCGTCGAGATCTTCCTCGCAATCGCAAGGAAGTAAAAACGCGCCAAACGCGATCAAGCGGAAAGCGCGGCATATCGAAAGGAACAGCATATGAAATCAAAAAATCAGAGATATATGCGACCATTGCCACGCGACGAGGGAAAATTCTACGGTCCATATTTGCTGCGAAGCATCAAACGCAGTCACGTGATCCGTTTACACGCGTTAAGATCGCTGCGAATCGCGAATTGTGACATTTAGCAGCAGTGAAATACAACAATGAGAATCGTCGTAGCTAAATGCATCTTATGCCAGTTTTCTGCAATGTAGATGAACTTTAATCTCGATTTAATTTATTTCAAATATCTTTTTTTAATTTTTATCATATATATAATAAAAAAAAAAGATTAAGAGTAAGTTGAACCGAAATTAAAGTTAATCTACGTTGGTAGATTAACTTGTCTAAAAATCATGACACAATCGACGTATATCAAATGATTATCTGTATCCGAGCGGGAGTTGAGTTTTCGCAGGAAGAACAACGATCGCTCCAACACGACGCGCGACGATCTGCTCCGGGAGGCACGATTTCCTTGGCCAGTCTCTCTCTCTCTCTCTCTCTCCTGCCTCCCTCCCTCTCTCTTTCTCTCTACCGTCTCGCTCCTTTCTCGACTAACGGTGTGTGTGTGTGTGTGTGTGTGTCTTACCGTGTGTCAACCGTAAAGCCATAATCATACAACGAGTTGCCAATTGTGGTTTCCGGTTGACGATCCTATTTTAGTTAATTTAGCTACAGCTAGTCCATATTAACTATATCGTGATTGGCTAGAATAGAATCGTTAATCGGCAATTCGCAGCGTATGTAACCGACAATCTGCAGCGTGATGACGGCTTAAGGTCTGCAGCGCACCACGGCAGGCCGTCTCTATTTATCTCAGAAGCGGGAGATAGCGATGTTGCCGATGCCCGGCGTCTTCGCGCGCCGAACGCACGCTCTCGGAAATAGCCCGAGTCGAGCCGAGCGATGCCGAGACGGATGCGTGACAACGTCGTACGCGCAGAACGCCTCTCCTTACACTTTCCTCTCTCTTTCTCTCTCTCTCTCTCTCTCTCTCTCTCTCTTTCTGCGCGTTCTCTTCTCTTGCTGCTCGAGAAAGCTCTCGATCGCATAGCGTCACGCGCGGCGCTTAGAGCGTTAAGGTGTTAGTAGGTGTCATTACTTACGATTAATAGGCAAACGAAAAGAAATATATGGTTGGCAGACTGACTGATCCTCCGTATGCAGGAGAGACGCGCGCCATGGAGTATATGAAGCCAAAGGAGACAAGAGACATTAAGTATAACGAGAAACGCTCCAACCAAAGTATTACTACTTGAAGGAGCAGGTATATCTTTATTAGGAAATAACACATTCGACATCAATAAGAGGGATTAGCAATTGTAAGAATTTCTGGAGAAACTCGTCTAAATTGCCTAATTGAATCCTAACGTATTCTTAGACGGTCCAATTATTATATTTCGTTATACGTTTTAATTAGTCAACTTCTAAGTAAATATATTAATTGTAAGTACTAATTCGTTTGTACGTAGAAAAAACGTTTAGGTGTTTCGCAAATGTGCGCATTTCTTGTAGAGCATCTGTTTGAAGTAATTTAAAGGTGTCGTTCAAGCGACTCTGCGGCGCAATCTCTGCGGGAGATGGCTCATCGGCGCCGTCCACTTGAAATCACCAACGAATCGCGATGAAGTTGGACGGAACTATTTTTTTCCCCCGTAGGAAGGATAGGAATCTCCGTGCGAGGGCATGTGCATCGCTAATTTCGGCATGGAACGCATGCGTGGGACAGACAGCCGAGTACAGCTAGCCGACCAACCGACCGACCGACCGACCGACCGACCGACCGCCCGACCAACTCAGACTCCACTCCGTCCCTTTCTTTTGCTACCATTCCGTCTCCCTCGTTCTCATCTTCCAGACTACGCGCACATGTGTGCAGGGCATGAGGTCGCTTTCCTCGCTGTTCTGTTCCGTTCGGCTCGCGAACATCGGGCTCCGCCGCGGTAGCATCGGGATCCGACGTTGTCGCTATTGCTTGTAGCTGTCGTTCGCGGACATCAGGCGGCGATGCCGGTGCCGCACCGGTATGCGTGCAGAGGAACTGCACAAGGCGCGGCGTTGCCATATCGACCGTGCCCTCGTCTCACCGACCGGAGAACGAGCCGAGCGAACGATGAACGAACGAACAAACTAACGAATAAACGGACGGACGGACGGACGGGCGAATGAATGAACAAATGAACAAATGAACAAACGAACAAACGTTTCTCTCTATTTTCTCCACTGCTACTTTCTCACAGCGTATCATTCTTTCCCTTTGTCTTTCTGGAGCAGTCTTCTTGTATTTTTCCTCTTCTTGTACTACTTTTCTCTTGCTCTTTTCTTCTCTCTCTCTCTATCCTCTGTAAAGACTCCAAAAGACTGCTCCATTTTCTCCATCTTCGTCATCGTGAAATGTTGCACCTGGCTGACTCAGCATTATCGATTTTGATCAGATTAATACCAAACGGGGACGATATAATGCACGCCGATAGGACAGTATAGTAGTGAAAACTGAGGTAAACCGAGGTTCGCCTCGGCCACCACTGGCCGGTCTCGCCCTTGAAAAGACTGGACTGGCTTAAGAGAGCTGGGAGAGCAAACGTACGTTACTTGTACGCTTTCTCTCAGTTCTCACCCGCTCGCGTGAGGTGTGCATTTCTTCCTGCCTGCGCAACAACTCTCAAACTCGTTCGGATCACTGTCGGATCACTGTCGGTGAACACTTAACTCCCCGGCCGCGGATAATCGCACTGCAGATAACGATAATGAGACTGACATGGACCTGAAGAGGAAAGGCGAACAACTGCGTGAATACGCACGCGGCCAGATGCGCTTTCAATCAACCCTAAACTTAACCCTAAACTTGCCTGAGATACGTTTTTTATTTTCACTGCAATTTTCGAAGTTTGAAATTTTTGCAAATCGTACAACTTTAAATTCGCATGACAGCACCTCTTATAAAATTCATTGTATAATTCATGCTTGAATAAGATAGAAAATTTCGCAATGAAAGGGTCGAGAGAGAGAGAGAGAGAGAGAGAAAATATTTGATTACTGCAAGCTCTTTTTCTTCAAGAGAATGAGATTGATTCCTTTCGTCTGACGCACGGGAACAACACATTTCCTCGCCTCGATTTCCGTTCGTTCCACCGAATTCTGGGAGAATGTAATTACGATTCAAAGCGAGACAAAGCGTGAGAGGGAGAAGAACGACGCTTTTGCAATGCCGACGCGTCGCATCGGTTCGAGAAGAGGCGGCTTCCCGGACACACTCGGGATTAGAATGTATTCGCCGCCCCGTTGCGCGGGAGTGCAACCGTATATTTTTACAATTTGAGAGAACGAATTTTATGACGGTGAGCAAGTCCGATAGCTTTTAATACACCCGCGTGTCTGTTTGACCCGCCTCCGTATTCTTCCCGTCTCGCGCGCAAGATCGGTATTTTTAGATATTTCGGATGTTTTAGAAATTTTAGGATCATATTTTGTACACGTAGCGCTAAGAGCAAGAAAATTTGAAAGCTATCGTCTGATATATAATATAATTTACGTAGGACGCTTCTACTAACCTGGTACTCACATTGCGGCGCCGCGCGCGCGCATTTAGTTCAGATAAAACTGTTGAGATAAAAAAAAATAGCTGCCAAGTGTTTCTGGATAAAATCACCTTATATCACCGCGCATACACTATCGCTCATAATTATTCAAACAACAGATATTTCACGACTTTAAAAGCTAAGTAAATGTCACTCTCCCATATCGACTATCGTTAATACAGATAATATTTTATTAGAAAATTGACGCTGCTTATATTGTTGTATATTGGTTGTATTTGCAATTCTAAATGGTATTCTAAAATTTTCCGTGCGTCCACGATCGCCAGCTAGAAGGACGGAGTTTATTGTTGGACGCGCGAACAAGAGGCAATGCCGTAATCTTGCCTTGATAACATATTCGATTATCGATATAATCCAACTTACCGCGTATATTTCGGAGATCTTACGTAACGCAAAAGCAAATTATTCATGTAATAACGGCTCTTTGTAAAATGACGAAGAGGATGGTAATACGATTACACGGATTTGATTCCTTGCTTCACTAGCGAGCGACGTCGTAACGAGAGAACTGAGATAAAACACTTACGATGATAGTATGGAGCGGGTGTGACAATCGCACACGCACGTAGTATTTCAGCATCGTTTTCGCACGCGCAAGAGAATAGAATTGTTCAAGGAAACGGTGTTCAACGGTGATATTAAACATGTCGGATTGGTCAAATACACGCTTGGTGCGGGCGAAGCTGCGAACGCCAAGAGTAAGATAGCAACAGATAAAAGTCCTTTTTCTTTCAAACGATAACCTCTGGCTTAACGTATCGATCGCAGAGTTTCTAATAACATCAAGGTTATTCCTGCCGAGAGAACGAAGAAATAGGCATTTATGCGAGAGGACACCCAAACTTTAATACGCATCGAAAAAGTACTTTTTTTACAACGTATATATATATAGCTTTCGTAAACGTGCACACTTACTCCTACAATCTCTCGCGGCATAGAAATGCGCGGCCAAGTTAATTAGTCGCGTCAATATTGATTAGTTTCCGTTGTCAAAGAACTGGAAAATGTATTTATAATAATTCACGTAGATTTATTATTATTATTATTAAACAGCAAAATCCAGACTCGACTGTATTTGGTCCTTCTTTTTGATCCGCTATTTATTTTTGTTACACATAAGGCTCACATAAGGCCTAGTTTGATTTATTATTGTTGATTAGCTAAGCATCGTAGTTACACCGAAAAACTTTTGAAATTAATATATTTTCCAGACGACTTTTAAAAATTATGTAAAAACAAACTTCACACAATATATTCATATTGCAGTTGATTCTTATATTTAAAACAACTTAAGACTAAGTACTACTCTAAGTACAGTCTTAAGACTCACACTCATAAAACAATCGGAGCCGAATTACTATTCTAAGTATTACTTAAAAATTACAATTTAAAATAAGAACTAATTATCAATATTAGGTTAAAAACCGTACGTGCATCCTTTTTAAATCAACATGTTTATATATTTTACAGAATATTGAAATAAAAGATGAAATCCTTTTGCAAGGTGATACTATGTAAAATCTGTCATTGCGTTATAAGAAAAGGATCATTTTTATCGGAGAGGTCGCCGTTTAATTAATTCGATCACGAAGAACCGTCGGACGCAGCTGAGACCAAAAGGTTTTTCAACGCGAAAAAAATCATCCGACCATCTTTATATTAATCCTTCGTAGCCTCCTACCGCCATCGTCTGTAAAACACTAATTACAGCTCAACGCGGTCGCTTCCACCGGTGAGGCAGTCAACATAGACAAAAGCTTTAGAGAATCCGCAAAGCTCGCTCG
>NW_017305977.1:152896-155497 GCF_001594115.1 Trachymyrmex septentrionalis | reverse complement strand
GACCAAAAGGTTTTTCAACGCGAAAAAAATCATCCGACCATCTTTATACTAATCCTTCGTAGCCTCCTACCGCCATCATCTGTAAAACACTAATTACAGCTCAACGCGGTCGCTTCCGCCGGTGAGGCAGTCAACGTAGACAAAAGCTTTAGAGAATCCGCAAAGCTCGCTCGCTCGCTCGCTCTCTCTCTCTCTCTCTCTCACGCGCGCGCGCGCACATTCTCTCCAGGCTTACTGAACTTTTCGCAAAGTACAGTGCCTCTGCAGCGAAAGACAGCCGACCGAATCGGCGTAGATTTTGTCGTGCGAGTCGAACCGTCGCCGAGCACGTCGCGGACAATAGTTTCGCCAGTAATGCAATACACCGCTCCCGGTGTGCTTCCAGCATAAGACCATATACAAAGGGAAGAACTTTCATCGTTGATGATGCGCCCTTGCAATTGTACGAGCGCGAAGACGGCTTGCCGACAACTCTAAACTCATTGCTAAAGAGAACCTATCTAATTATTATCATCGTTTCCGTTTTCAATTAGGCGTACGAGAAGATTGCGCTCCGACCGACCATCGATTACAGCAAGACAAGGTAAATCTCAATGACTAAACTAATAAGAAGGTATAATCAGTTTTATATATTATTATTGAGTAATAATTAGTAGCGTTATAAAAGTAATTAGGACACGAAACTTTGTTTTTTGTCAGTAATAAAAAAATATTAACACATAAATTAAAAAAAAAAAACATTTAAATGACATTTTATTAATATATACAGGTAGTACGTTATGCCGATTGTACTATAGATATCTAAATTGTTCTTTCCCCTATCATAATATTCTTGTTATGCCATTTCATGCCGCCATGCTTGCAGTAAGTAAGTTCCCGCACATGCGCATTTAACCATAGAGCCAGAATGAGTTAAAATGTTTGTTATCTTTGTCTTTATCTGTATATACAACGTGCATTACAGTTAAAATGGCGATTTGTTCATACATTTTTCGCGTATCAAACATAGATATCTATGAATTATACTAAACTAACATTTTTTTGTATTTAATTTCAGTTTTTTACATAATACAGTCATAAAGAACACACTATACGTATTGAAATATATTTAAATAAATATAATGCAATATTTAAAAAAATTCGCAAATGTAGACACTACAGCTGATATTCACAGTCCGTTCTTATTTCAAGACCATCTTAAGTAATATCTAAAGATACTAATACGCCCTCTAATTGATTCATAATATCTTAAAACTACTCAAGACGGTCTTAAATAGAAGAACTAGAAAGACCGAAATTTGTATACCAAAATTTTAATAATGGACTGCCAACTTTACAAAAGTGACTGTACCGTCTTATGTATTACTTAAGGACGCGTTCGAATTCCTACTTGAGTGCTCCCCGAGTATCATGTCATCCTTGGTTAATGTTCAATAAATAACAAAGATGAAATGATACCTGGGTGGCACTCGGATACGAATTTGAACATAGCCCAAGATGGTAACAAGATGAGAAAATATGACCTTACGACAATTGAGATTAATAATTTTTTCGTAATAATTTACAATAAATTTATATTTTTATGATTTAATTTGATACAAAATAGTAAACTTCTTCTTAGTTCGATCTTCGTCATTGACAAATATAATATTATACATCTAAAAAAAAATGTTCTATTGATAAGTGGGGAATTTTTATATTTTCCAAGTAAAAAATCTTACATGAAGAGCCTGTACATAATACGTATTTATCTATAAAACGTGTGAACGCATTAGCTATGATTAAGAGTAAATTTCTCTGTGGGAAATTCCACTATAGCAATTTGAATAGCTTCTTGAAATAAGAGGATATACCAAAAGAGGTAAATACGCAGCCTCGCTACGAGATGGACGCGTTACTCGTAGGAAGAAACGTTCAGGAGTTCTATAAAAAGGTGCAAATCGAGTTGAAGCTAAAGTCGATTCTAAAGTTATTTCGGAGTAGTGCCTTCTAGGCCTCTAAAAGATCTGTTTTGCTTATTTTGCAATGTGATACTAATTATGCCCATTTCCACCAACATAGATTAACTTTAATCTCGGTTCAACTTACTCTTGGTGAAAATGGGCATTAATAATATTTTAACGATAAAATTGAATTAATCGTTTTTATATAGTTATGTGTAAAAAATTTTTTTCCGAGTTGATGTGCATGTCACTAAAAGATAAATTCTTCTAACTTAAGAAGATACTGCGAAAGAGCAGAATATTCTTTTGTGTAATCGTTGCAAATATATTAATTTTTCGATGGACTGGACATATTCATTTATTAGGACATTTACCTTATTCATATTCTCTAAATTTCTTAGGGCCGGTTGTTCCATCTTCAGATAAACTATGTGGCAATTTACCTATCATAAACAAAAAAAATAAAAGAGTAAGAGTAAACAGTGAGCTAAAATTTACCGAAAGATGGAATAACCCAATCTTAGAATAAAATCTCACTCTAAAGACTAAAAATCTGCCACTTTTTTAAGGATAAAAATATTATCACTTTTTTTCAAAAAATGATTCAATTTTCACTCTATATATATATATATATATATATATATATATATATATATAT
>NW_017305977.1:139859-152783 GCF_001594115.1 Trachymyrmex septentrionalis | reverse complement strand
ATATATATATATATATATATATTCATATGTTTTTCTTTTTATTAAATTTATCCTACTACGACCAACAAATATTCACATAGACATTCCGAAAATCACTTTTCAAATTTTTTTTTTTTTTAATTTCGCTACTTTATCCAACTTACAACTGTTTTATTTTCACACATTTAAAATTGCGTTTGAAATTGAAACGGGCGTCACTTCGCAGGAATTTCTGAAAACCTCGCGATTCGCAGTCTCTTATCCATCGCGAAAATCTAAAGACAGGCGTGATATACAATATATAGCGAGCTGACGATGCGCCAGAAATTATTCGCGCAAATAAGGTATTTCGACTGCGGCAGCCAGGCCAGTTTGTACATCATACAGTTTAGCGATGAGCTTCGATCACACTTGTTGAGGGAAGCCTTCGTACTACCTCCATCCACCATTTCCTCATCGTGCTGCTTCTCTATCTCCCTTATTCTCTTTCTCTGCTTTTCCTATCCTCTCTCTTCCTTTTCCTTCGCGCCTTCCCTCCCTCTTTTTCCTCCATTGCCTGAGCTATCTCGTTCGTATACAGTATAGTACCTCCATGAATGACCTTGACCTCACATCACGCATCCACGTAGTTCTAATGTTTTCGTCTAGACATCCGATCGACAGTTTGCACGATGACCTCAAATCGATAATTTCGAATATACACATATATGTGTAGTTGATACATAATCTGTATAAAACTGAAAATTAGTAGATTTACTAATTTTTTTTAAATTTATAGCCTCGATATTTTCGTATTAAAATTTTCATCTATTCCGAACAACTCGTTCATTAAAAAGACATCCGATACTTCTGGGATATCCTGCCAATTTCTATCATCATTTTATATCATAATCCTATATATCGATTAATTGACAGTCTGAAACATATTGAACGATACATTTAAAAAATATATTCTTCAGCGGTAATCACTGAATTCTCGAGAATTCAGAGGATTTTCTTCTGATATATAGCATCAAGAAAATATTTTAAAATATAAAGAAATATATCGTATAATCAAAGCTGAATTTAAGATAGCAATCCTCTTAAAACTAGAAAATCTTCTGACTAGAAAAATCCGTCTCTTAGTAGTATGCACATCACCCCAGTAAAATTTTTCATATAGATAGGTATCTAATTATACTCTCTATTTCTTGGAGTAAAATCTCACTTCAAAAGATTTAAAATACTTACCATTATTAAAAGAGTGAAAAATTTGTATTGTTAAATAAGAGTGGCAGATTTTCATCCTTTTTTTTTTTAAGATTTCGCATTTTTGGAATGAGACTCTCATTTCAAAAATGAGTAAGATTTCTTTCCTTTGGAATGAATTTTATTCCAAAAAAAAAGAGTGAAAATCAACCACTCTTATAAATAAGAATGCAAATTTTTCACTTTTTAATAAGGCAGTACTTTAACTCTCTTTTGATAGAGTAAGATTTCACTCCAAGAAATTTAGAAACTATATAAACGATTAATTCGGTTTTATTGTTCAAATATTATTAAATAGCATCATATTACAGGGTGGGCCATCTATTGGTACGTTTTTAAAAATGCGATCAAATGAGCATACATTGATATTTTTTATTAATTTCTTTTTTGTTGTGAAGCTAAAAGTATCCGCGTCAAGAATGAAAAACGATTTCGTTCATGTGGCTCCGGCTGGTGCGACTAATGCTCAGTTGCTGCGATCGGCGTCGAGTTGAAGTCGTCGGATTCTGTCTCACACTTTGGGCCACAGCCTCAATATTCTCGGGTGTGCGCACTGTCCGAGCTCTGGGACCACTTCTGTCATCCACTAACATCCCTTTCTCACGAACTTTCCTCACCAATTTGCGTATAGCTCCTTCGGTGGGTGCTCTATCACGACCCATATTTCTTTTCAAAATTCGTACAGTTTCGGCGACACAGCACTGACTTTGAAAATAAGTTTTTAAAATTTCAAAACGCTCTTCAAGAGAAAACATGTTGTTTCGTGCCGCGGACGGTATGACTAATAAACTGTCAAAATTTCGGGTCTGTAGCTCGTTTGGTGTTGCCATACGACGAAATTCAAAAACGTACCAATAGATGGCCCACCCTTTATAATACAAAATGAGCAAAAAATAGATGTTTCAAAGGCCCAAAAAGTCAGTCACATCCAAAAAGAAAAGTAATGTTTAAATTGAAAAAAATCATTTTTCTTGTCGACTTTTTCAAGTTGAAGTCAAAATACCTTTGAGGAAAAAATTTACTTAATTTCAAGAAATAACGTTCAAATCAAAGAAACTTTTCTTTAATCGTATAGAGTAATGCACAGATTTCTTTATTTCAAATCAATTTTTTTTAATAGAAGAAACTTTTCTCTCGTGTTTACATAGCACATAAATCACTTAAAAATTTCCGAGAGACTCCAACTCGATTTGCATATGCCTTCTTATAGAATTCTTGGATGTTTTCTTCTTACGAGTAGCACATCCATCTCGTGATGAAGCCGCGTACTTATCTCATATCCTTTTATATTTTAAGAGGCTATTCAAGTTATTATAGTATATGGAATATATACAATATATACATATATATTACATTATATTATATAGAATTTTTTATAGAGGAATTCATTCTTGATCGTGCGTCCTCTTTTTTATAGATAAATACGTATTACAGATATAGACATATGCTTCATGTAAGATTTTTTCCTTAAAGAAAATTATTAAAATAATCTAAATTTTTAGCAGTAAAAATTTCACTCCAAACAAAAATGAGTGGTAAAATCACTATTTAAAAAATAAATTTTTACTCATTTGGATTTAAATGGCCTACTTTTATGTAGGTGTGGGTTCGTTTAATGCACTCGATCAATCAAATTGAATAGAACGCAATCACTCTGATTTAAAGTGAGGAATATTTTCGCAAAGTTCTCAACAGATAACATGTCTTTTTTTGTAAGAGAAATTCAACGCCATGTGTATAAGGCGAGAATGATTAAAGTGATTAGATCAGTTTGCAATATATAGAATATAATCTATATATTTTCTAATAACATCTAAAACTTCTTACACAAAAGTTTGTAAGTAACTATAATCTCCATTTTTGAAAGAAAAAATACATAATTAAATAAAAATCATTCATTCTCCCCTTAGAGTAATTTATTCAGTCTATTCTTCAAATTAATTCTTTTTTAACAGTAACAAATTCACTCCAATTAAGTAGTAACTTTTTACTCTGACCTTGCAGTAAAATTCACTGCAGCAGCACTGGTTCAATTGCCATTAACGTTTGGAGTGAAATTTCAACTCATTGCAATGAAATTTCACTGCTAAAAGTTTAGTATACTGAA
Source organism: Trachymyrmex septentrionalis (assembly GCF_001594115.1). Lineage (NCBI taxonomy): Eukaryota > Metazoa > Arthropoda > Insecta > Hymenoptera > Formicidae > Trachymyrmex > Trachymyrmex septentrionalis. Next base: position 149,449 of record NW_017305977.1, on the reverse strand, counting down.
GAGGAATTTCTTGCTTGTAAGTAGAATATTTTTTTGTACCATCGAAATTCGATAATCGAAAAACATTCGAAATTGCTCACTCAAAAAAAAGTATATATATATATATATATTTTTACATTTTGCTTTTTACCTTTTTGATTATAGATTTTCCTCAAATATATGACCTCATGAAAATACTCTAAAATATAGAGGAATATGACTATGAAATGCTGAGTAAGTTGAATTTAAAATTACAATTCTCTTAATGCTAGAAGAATCTTTTAGTTAAAAGAATTTGCTTTTTAATGACATGCATAAACCTCGATAAAAACTTTTTCAAATATATAAATAAAAAAATAATTATTTTAATCTTACTGCTAAAATATTATTAATTAGCATCACATTCCCAAATACAAACCATTATGAACAAAAAAACCAACTCTTTCAGAAGTCCAAAAAGGAGATACTCTAAAAGAATTTCAGTTTCCAAGATTTCTCGCCAATGTGATTTGCGAATGCTTTTCCTTACAGGACTTTTGGGAGATTTTTTTTTTACGAGTAGTAGCATATCCATCTCATCACGTATTCACTTCTGACTTAGAGGAATTTATATTCTTAATCAGAACTCATGTGTCCACTTTTTTATAAATCAATACGTATTATAAATATAGACGTACGATTCTTATAAAGTTTTTTACTTACAAGGGAAGTTATCCAGATGTCCAATTAGTTTTGAGAAAGTAACGGTTAGAAGTTATAGTATTCTACCTCCTATTAACTAAAATGAGTGTCATTTGCTCGAAAAATTTGATATTTGTTAGAAAAGGATTTAAAGTCTGAAAATGTAAACTTCGAGAGGGATAGATGAAAAAAATGTTCAACATCCACCATTGGAAAATAGAGATCTAAGTTTTCCTTTTTATTCTACTTACATATATTATTCACATATGTAGAAAAATCCAAAAGTAAAAAAAATGTCATTTAAACCCATTTTCGGAGTCGGTTGTAGCGGACTTTGAATTCATTTTTCTAACAAATATCAAATTTTCTGAGCAAATGACACTCATTTTAGTTGATAGAAGATAGGATACTATAACTTCTAACTGTTACTTTTTCTAAACTAATTAAACATCTGGGTAACATTCCTTAATAGAGAAAATACCAAGAAGAAATCCACGCAAAATTTACGAGCAAAATTTTTTTTAAGTAATTGTATTTTATACATTTTAAGATTATTACGCTCGACGAGGATAATCAAACAATATAAATTATGTACGGTTATAATTATCCGTAACTCTTCCACAAATACTTCTTCCCTCAAACCTTATTACTCCTTCGTTTGTACCGCCATTATTCGATCATTGATATCACGAAGTAGGGTGAAAAGAGCAGACAGGCAGGCGTGAAAAGAAAAAGAATAAATTTGTGAAATTTTGGAGAACGCACTTCGGACTGATAACGCATTCGCGTGAAAGATGAAAAAGATGCGTCGACATGTGGAAGACAAATGCGATTTAAACAGCGAGGAGCCAATTTGAATTCGTTTACTTTGGACTTATACACTTAAATCTTTGCGATGTGAAAGCGATGCGTAGTTTTGAAAAAAATCATAAGTCTGTTCTTTTCAAAATAAAAATAAATACTTCTTGCATCATTCATTTGTTCTCCTTTTCTTTCCACGTTGGAGAAGAGACCACTTGTTCGGATGAGAACAATAACATATAAGGTGCATATAAATATTGACTAGCTCGTCGATGGCAGAATGTGATAAACATTAGCGCATCATATATCGCCACGCGATTTCACCAAACGCGCAAAACCACCTTCATCATTATAAAAGTAGCAAAAGCCAGACCGCGATAATCAATCGGTCGTAAGCATCGCAGCGAAATCGCGAAGAGCATGTATATCAAACTCTCTCATTCTCATCAGGCTACGGCCACGCTCGCTATTAAAGAAAGAGATACGACAATGGCGTGTTCACGGCACGCGTCGCCCGGAAAATTAATGCGACGGAGAACGCAGCCGCGAAACCCGTCATGCAACCAAGTTACAATCCACGTTATCGAGGTGAAATATCCGCGAAATCGAATCAGAACACGTTCTATCACTTCTCAGCAATGGTACATTACGTTTTTCTTTCTTTTCTTTCTTTCTTTTCTTCCTCGCATTCGAGATAAACTGAAGATAAATAATCATTAAACGTTAGAAGAAAAAAATAAATGCAAAATGCTCTTGCGCTTTTTGCATTTATTCCTCGAACGTAATAAAACAGAAAACGGTCCAACGCCAAATTTGAAAAATCAATATGGCTGCGTTCAGCAGAAAAAGCAGCTTTGCAACTATTGTAAAATTTCTTTAATATGATTGGTTTATACATTTTCAGATCCAGTGAGGAACTAAAGGCGATACCTCATCATTAAAGAATCTTACAATAGCTGCAAAAGCTTCTTTTCCTACTACTGAACGCAGCCAATAATGACTAAATTAGGGGCAAATATTTGCGATTCTCAGAACATATATTCTATATATTATTTTCTTGGAAGGAAAGCTAATGCTAACGTCTGACTTTCGTTCCGTAACCACATTTCATAATCTTTCCTTTCCTTTTTTTTCTTCGTTTGCCTCGACAGAGAGAAAGACTGCCTCGGTTATCTCCATCGATACTCCAAGAACCGATGTATCGCATTTAAACGCGCGATAGGTGAAAGCGTTTTAATTCCGCGCTTCGTAACGCGAGGACGTGCGATTATCACCGTAGGAATTAAAGTCACTGTGTACAGAACACTCCTCACGCGGAATCCGGGTCACGTCGCGTCGTGCCCGCGCTATCTTATGCTCGCCGATGCCAAATTCTCGTAAGTTATAGTTAGTCGTACTAATAATGGTACTATCGCCGAGAGCGCAAGATGAGAAGAGATCGGCATTTCGGAAAATTGCGTACACTCGTAACACACTTGCGTAACACCGTAAAAATACTCATTGCGCTCTCGATCGTTTGAACATCGAGATTTAATCGTGTGCGATCCGCGAACGCGATCGTACTTGTCTAGACGAATTCTACCAAGGCTGCGAACAAAGATTTCTCATTTCTTTTCAAGGAAACTAATTATATATATACGACTGTTTCTATCAATCTAGATTAATTATAATTTTGGTTTAATTAACTTTTTCTTATCTTTTTCTAATTATAAAAATATTAAGAAAGACAAAGAGTAAACTACATCATTAGAAAAAAATGTAAGATTATTAATACATAAATAAATATATTAAAATTACACAAATTATAGTGAAAATATCTGCAAAAATTAACATTTTTATCTCTAATTATATAAACTTATTTTTATATTAAACTAAGAATTACGATAACGATAGTATATTTTTTCATGTAAATGTAACAAATTTTCGTAATATAGTATATAGGGCACTAGTTCCGGATTCTTATATTTCAATAATTATAGTATTTTCCATTAAATGGTACATATCACAAGATTCTTTAGCATTTGTTTTATCTCTTTCAAGTGCCAATTGAATTTAATTTATTAGGAACAGCATTACACATTTCATTGATGTCGTAAACTAATTAAATGTGCAAGTAACGTATGTATCTTTAAAAGTTCATTCAAAGTGTAATATCATAAGGATTGTCTTATGACTTTTACAGTGGATAGTAAATAGCATTAGATTTCGTAGAAAAAAATCAACGTTATACTTAATTGAGATTAAATGTGTCTGCGGGTGTATGTTTAATTACTATAACGATACTTTATTGCGTAAATTTATTACCTTTTAAGAAAAGATAAAAAAAAGTACGCCAAGTACACGCGCCGTTCAGAAAAAGATTTTATATAAAAAGGTAGGATTAATTTGTAGCTGTCAGAAAAATCAGTAAAATAAAATTAAAATACAAAATTACTTATTCTAAAGACAAGAAAGAATAAGGCATCAAATACAGTAAGTGCGCTGCCCGAACAAAAAACTGTTGTATCACGAAAAGAATTTAAATATGTATAACTTTTTTAAAAAAGGAAAAAATAAGCCGTCAAATATAGATGCTGCCTGAACAAAAAACCATGTACAATAAAAAGAATGCTGGAACAAAAAATTGTTGTGTACCGCAAAAACAAAAATTTAAGTAACATATATCAATAAAATCAAATACAGAATACTTATTTAAAGAAAATTAACGAAGAAGGCGTCAAATATATTCGTGCGCCCGAACAAAAAGCCATTGTACCGTAAAAAGAGTTAGTGATATGTACAAAAAAGATTTTCGAATATAGATAAGCTGCTCGAATAAAAAACGAAAAAATATCAAATTTAAAAAATTTAAGTAGTATATACATATTACACAGGCTTACAAAAAAAAGTACCCTGTGCTGCGGTGGAGATCCAGTTATTCTTATGTATTTTGAGTCGCTGAATACGAATCTGACATAAAAATAAGACCATCCAGGGTAAAATGACCCATTTTTTCGCTTTAGATTAAAAATTTTCTCTGGATACTCTTATTTTGATGTCATCAGATTCATATTCAGCGGCTCAAAATACATAAGAATAACTGGATCTCCACCGCAGCACAGGGTACTTTTTTTTGTGAACCTGTGTTATTTGTATAAAAAAATATGATATCAAAAATTAGCTCCAAGTTTTAATTTCAAAATTCTGAAAACAAAGAGAAAATTTTGAAAATGCTACATACATGTAGCATTCTCTACATTTCTTGGAGTAAAATCTCATTCATGAAAAGAGGGATGATTAAAATACTGACACTATTGCAAAAGAGTGAAAAATTTACACTCTTGAATAAGAATAGCAGATTCATTCCTTTCTTTTTTTTTTATGAGATTTATACGAAAGGAAAGAAATCTCACTTCTCTTTTGGAGTGAATCTCATTTAAAAAAAAAAAAAAAAAAAAGAATGAAAATCTGCCAGTCTTATTCAAGAGAGCAAATTTTTAATTAATTTTCTCTTTTTTTGATAGTGGCAGTATTTTAATTCTTTGCAGTGAGATTTCATTCCAAAAAATTTAGGGCGGTATTTATAGTCAGTTCTTATTTCAAATCTGTCATAAGTAGTGTCTTAAGATGCTAATACAGCCCTCCGGTTGCTTCGTAACTTCTTAAGACTTAAGACGATTTTGAGTACAAGATTTGACTATGAATACTGACCTTACAGTAAATTTCATTTTAATTGATGCACTAAAATATCTCGAAAATGAGTGTGCGTACGTGCATGTGCGCGCGCGCGCGCGCGCGTGTGTGTGTGTGTGTGATTGAAAGTTTCAGTAAAAAGTGATACGATTTCGAAAGACGTATTTTGATCATGTTGTTTTTTTTTTAATAGAAGTGCCATAAAGATATGATGTCACCTCTATTTTTTTAAATAGAATTATGATTTTTTTTTACATAATGTGATTTTTCTAATTAAAACTATTAAGATATTAAGAGATACCGAAAAACCAATAATTTTCAAATTTATACTTATTATTTTTTTTCTAACACATATTAACATAAAACATTAAACATCTCGTAAATTATTCCTTTTTATTTATAATCGTACGTTAATATTTTCATATACAGAATAATATAAATTAGTATAAAAAAAGAATACACATAGTTGCTTTAAGGTGGTGCTTCAGTAAAGTGCCAAAAATTTGGGATGTCTTACAAAGATCCATTCAAAATTACAAATATCTACATAATTTGTATAAAATATTAAAATTAAATGTATATCTTAATGAAATAATGTGGGAACTACGATAGTAAATCAAGAGCTGCATCTTCATCAAACGAAAACAAGATAAGATTACGTTTACTTTTCGAGGTTAAATTTATATGCAAATTTATGCACGTAAATATCTTTCGAGAACGATGACCTATTGCTTTTTTGATCATTAAAATCGTAATTTTTTAAACTATTATAATCTCGTTTTTGAGAAAAATCTATGATAAGATTTGTATGCAATTAGTTAAAGAAGTGTATGTGAGCCTTATCTGTCACTAATTTATATGTGAAAAGTTTCATTTTCAACATTTTTTTCCTCTCTTATTTCATCATAACCTACCGTAGAATTTTGCTCTCGTCAATTTCGGTATTACAACTTCACTAAAGTTCGATCGCATCGCGTGCGTAATTTCGTATCGTGAGCGGATGTCGTGCGATATTTTAACCATTTTAATTATTGATTTTTAAATCTCTATTTAGTTATTTTATAACTTTTATTAATGACGGTAATGTCATTGTATTGCTGTCGCGCAGCTTTTGTATCATTTATAAAACCCGCGCATTGACAATGTAACAATATACTGTCGTTAGAGTTACAGAACAAGGACCTTATTAATTCGAATTGAGGTTACTTAACACTAGAAAGTCCGAGATAGCCAATTTGGCTCCTCGCAAAATTCAAACTAATATAACTTTTTCAATTTTGCTTCCGTGATATCCTTTTGTGACTTTTCATCATTTTTCATGTTCTTAATGTTAGTAAAAAAATTTTCAATTATATAAAATAGTTGAATTTTTATTTAATTGTCTACCTAGAAAGACCGTTGGAGTCAATTTGGCTCCTTTATCCTTCTAGTATTAGGTTAAGTAAAAAGTCATCGCGTATTTTATAGCTCAAAGTTGTATATACAATATCTTCGTCAATAATGAATGAAATTCAAATTTAAAAAAAGGGTTTTAAAGCTTAAAATCTCTACTTTTAAAAGCTTATCACATTTTTTAAGTTTATATGAGTTTGATAATTTTTACATACCAAAAACTACGAGCTGAAAAAGACGAAAAATTTTCTTCTCACTTTGTGGATTTGTAACGTGTCCAAAACGAATTTGAGAAAATTTTCGATTACCTATCGTGAAAGCTTGATACTTTCCCTACAAAATCATTTTTTTTTTAAATATTCCTACGACTTTTGATTACTGAGTTATCGCGGATTAAATAAAAGAATTATTTTGACTTTAATTGCTCATAACTCCATTAAAAATTGTCGTATCGTATAATTTAAAAAAGAGATTTTTAAAGCTGAAACTTTACTCTATTAAGATATATTTATATTGTTGGTAAGAAAGTAATTGCGGTTTTTACTGATAGATGTCTTTTTAAAAAACGCGATGACTTTTTACTTAACCTAATATTAAAGTTTAAGATTAAGTAGATTAAGTTTACTATTATAATTTTGTTTATTAAAAATGAATTTGATTTCAAAATTGTATTGTATTCTTTGTATATGGTTTTAGAGTTTGCTAAATACAAAAATTAAAGAATTTTGTATGTTTATATGCTCTGGATATAATATATGTATATGCTACGCATGAACATGAGCTCTGGATTTACATGAAAAATTTTTCATATATGAACATAAATAAATAAGGTAGTTGGCCTAGAAATCGTCAGAGTACCAGTAATCGCCAAGTTCAAGTATTAAAGACGTATTTTAGTGCTTTCGATCGTGAGGCTTGCTGATATTTTTATTGGTCTCAAGGAAGTATTTACAATGTTGTGTTACATTATGAAACTCGTAAATATATGAATTCACTATTGATTAAATCGAATATGTGCAGCAACCGAGCCTATACGTGATTTCAATCAAATGCTTCATTGCGAGGTTAAGAGACACTGTTTGACATCTTGTGTGATTTTGGAGTATTGGAAACTTGCATGAGGTAAATTGAGCTTCGAGTTATAAATCGAGATCGCAATTTTACGTACACCATCAAATTATTGTTTCATACAAATTTCAGTTTTTTTTTTTTTTACGTAACAAGCACTGGTTCACCGAAACACGTAGTCATTCGAGTAATCATCATATCTGTCGATTATTGAGACTAGGTAGGCCGAAAAAAAATCTTGTAAATCGAATAATAATGTATTCAAAATCCAAATAAAAAAATTAGATTCGTAATTGTTATTATTCAGATATTCCTCGGACTAGTAATCGTCATAGGCATAATTGAGTTAATAAATAGATACGCAAGCAAATAAAGGATGTTGATCACTGGATCATATCTGTATCGATAATTGATATATCTAGAACAGAGATCGACACTACTCGAATAAAAACTAATTTTACAATTCTTTTCTGTTGAAACAGCTATTAATATTTATTGAAAATTTGTAATAATGAGTTCTAAAAAAAAATAAAATATAAAAAATTATAAATATATATATACTCGTATACTATATATATTATATATATATTATATATTTTATATAAAATTATTATATATATATATATTATTTATGTGTCTGAATCATTCCATCGTTCGTGTATGCGATAGTTAAATATGTATGACGATTATTGGACAAACTGTTATGGCAGCGTGGCAATAACTCGTACATTTACGCCTTCTAATTTTTACAAAGGATTTTCTCAACAACAGCAGTAGGTATACAAATTTTAGAATGACGTTTTTATTCATCACAAAAAATTGATTTAAAATAATCTAAAATAACAGTTACTCACTTTTCAATCTAAAAAATATAATTTGTGAAGTCAAGCGTTTTGATTAACGTGACAATTATTGGACCAACTACCTTATAATTACATATAAAGTATGTCTATATATGTCCATATGTTCTTCTTTCTTTTGTTACCATTTTATACCGTTTACTATAGAAAAAAAATAATGATAATGAGAACGTCAAAAATAATCAAAAGGATAATTTTCGCATTGTTTTTTTTTTCACAAAATCAAGTTTAAAAAATGTAAAAAAAATTACTCATATACAATTGTATCTAATAATTTATATATAATTAAATATAAACAATGTTTTTAATTTCTCCACTTTTTTTTAAACAATATGAAAATTATCCTTTCAATTATTAATAATGACTTTGTTTTCTCATTTTTTTTTTTTTTCTTATACTAAACAGTAACTTTACAAAAGAAAGATTTAGAATGTATGGACATATTTCATATAATTAAATATATATGAAAAATTGTTACGTATATATATGTGTGTGTGTATGTATGTAAATATATTACGTAATATACACATACAAACTATGTATATATATATATATGTAGGTATATATGTATATACATATATCATATAAAGAAATTAAATAATTGGCGCGCGCATGTATTGTCCAGTATAAAAAAATTAGACATTGCTATGATAACTCGATTTATTAAAGAACCACCATAAAAAAGATATGTAGGTCAAATGGATAAATTTTTGTAATAAGCAGTAATTGATTCATCCCATTATTGTAGTATAAAAGTCATTCAAAAGTCATTCCAAAAAGGATTTGAAAAAACTTGAACTTAAAAAAAAATCCAGGTTTTTTATTTTAATGGGTTTTTCCGGATTTTATGCATTTTTATTGTTTATAGTCCAATATTGATTAGCAAGATTCGCTATTCAATATAATATATAATAAATAATTATACAATATTCTGAATTAATTTCAATTTAATTTAATTTAATTCATTAATTAATATAATATATTAGCATATGTGTATATCTGTATAAGAAACATTTCATATTATTATAAATCGAGCCCGATCATTTTTTATTCAATTCATTTCTTTGTAAAAAATAGTTCCATCATGTGTAAGATCTTAAAATATAATCTCGTTATGTACAGATTTTTTTTAAATTT
>NW_017305977.1:96034-139759 GCF_001594115.1 Trachymyrmex septentrionalis | reverse complement strand
TTTTTTATAAATTTGCTCGAAAAAATACATAATAAATAATACATTAATACATTAATACATTTTATATTTATTACAATAAATATTTGAAAGATAAAAATTAAAACTAAAATAAATTAAATTAAAAATTTTTTTTAATTTTCTAAAAATCGAAAAAACTTTATCATGAAATCTTAAAATATTTAAAAAAAGAATAAAAATACAATGACTAATGGACAATTGAGAGCAATAATCAACGCAATTATTCGTGCGTAATAATTAACAAATATATTGTTCAAGACGTTACGTACAAATAAGAAGATTCGAACATTTCGGCTCCGTTCGAGCCATCAGTGATGTCTTATGGACCTTGAAGAGAGACTTCTCAGCTATTCTTTCAGACCTATTTTATCCGGTACGATTAATTTTTGAATCTATCATTGTATTTTTATCCCTTTTTTATCTCGAGAACTCAATTTATGTTATTTTTATAATCTCAAAATATTTGTTATGTATAATAGATTTTTTGTGAATTTTTTCAAGAAAATAGTATTTTTAAGAAATCACAAATATATATTTTGTACAGTATAAGTTAATAAATAATTGAAGGAAAAATTATACATAGCTTTCAATAATTTCACATAAGTATTTAAAAACAAAAATTTCAGTTTTTTGTTTGTTTACTTTACGATTTATAGAATAAAAACTGTGCCAGTTTGAAATTTTTTAGTTTTGAAAGAATTTTGGAAAATTTCTCTATAAAAAAAACTCGACTTTCAAAGTACGTCGAAAACTTTTATTATTTTGAAAGTTTAGTTATTGGGCTTCGTGGCAATGATGCAATTTCAGCTTAAATCGCGCCGGTATTTCATTTTGGGTTTTTTTAAGTGTTTTTTTTTTTTAGTGAATCCACACCCACACAACCCAATAAAACCCGGTAGATTATCAAACTCTGATAAAAGTATGAAGATATGATTATCATAAAAATTAATAGTTTACAACAATAGTTTATAACATCGCCTTTTATTTTTCATGTCAATATGTGTTAATATAAAATATAAAATCTCATATGATCGGTTTTTCGATATTTCTACCTTAATTCCTTTATATGTAAAATAATAATTATTATTATATGTAGAATAAGTAAAGGAATTATATTATATAAAAAAAAATCATAATTTTGTTTTAATAAGGGAGATAATCTTCATATTTCTTCTTTCCAACTAGAAAAAAAACGTGATCAAAATACGTCCTCCTCGAAACCGTACCATTTTCATGTAAGACTTTTGTCAATCACACACGCACACACACATGCGCGCACGCACGCACGCACGCACGTCTTATTCTCGATATATTTTAGTACGTCAAGTAAAATAAAACACTCAGTGCATGTATATTGGCTTTGATTTTGACAAATGTTATCCAGGTCATAATCGTGAACAATATTTAAGAGGTTTTAGTCATCGGTCGGGCACCTTGATAATATTACGGTACTGTAACTTTCAAGCCTTATAACTTGCAAAGAGTACTTAACAAAAAAATATGTTATTATAATGTTTTAAAAAATTTTCGAAGTAAATTTAAAAAGTAACCTTGTCCTGACCTTGACAACGCCACCCAAGGTCAAACAAATAATATCATCTTATATCTCTCTTAAAGTCAAAAAACTTTCATCTGAAACATTTTTCGATTTAACGAAGTGTTTTCGAGACATTTCCGTGAATCTTTTAAAATGGGACACCCTGTACAATATATACACATGTGTGCATGCGTGTGTGTGTGCGCACGCGCGCGCGCGTGCGTGTGGAGAGAGAGAGAGAGAGAGAGAGAGAGAGAGAGAGAGAGAGACTATGAGATATGGATTTCATTTTAGATAAATGCTAGAAGTCTATGGACAGAATTAAAAAAAATAATAGATCATTTTGAAGGGAATTTAATAGACTTTAAAATAACGTTATATAAAATTTAATTCAAATTCCATTTTTTTTTAATTAAAGAAATGTAAAAAGTGAGCAAATCACAAAGTCAAAAAATTGTGCTCCTAATATGAGATGCCCCAAGAAATCGATAATAAAACACAAAGTATATCAGTATTGCAATTAAAAAACTTTATTTCATGTTTCTAAAATGCTAATAAACACAGTCAGCGTGTGTGAAAAATGAGCATGCGATAGATAATACCCAGAACTCGTCTTCAGGTAGTTGAAATCAAGCATCGCAGAAATAGGCACTTGACGTTCATTCCGATTGTCCTTTTTATTATTGTACAATGACATTTACTTTTTAGCAACAATTTTCACTATAATATAGGAGCATGGATTATTTCATATTAGAAATACCCTAGGGATCTCATATTACGATTTCCATGCCTTATGATTGTAGGATCATCAAATCTAACTTCTATAATTAAACAATTCAACATATTTTTCTATTAGTACGACCTTACTCTATCATGAAAAATTTATTGCCAAATATTTATTTATTAAATAATAAACAAGATTTAAAGGCTCATCTCAATAAAACTTGAAGATATTCAAATTCTAAAATCTTTTTTTACAATTACTACAGGCATGATCTAATAATGAATTTTCTACTAAATAGTCTTCAATCCAAGAGCAATAAATTCATGAGGGAACCAATAGCGTTTATTAGTTTAGCAGAAACGCCGCTATCTCATATTAAGCGTCTATCTCATAATAGAGGGCTTTCCAACACACACACATACACACGCGCGCGCGCGCGCGCGCACACACACACACATATGAGACGATCTATGTCAACTGGATCACCTGCGTGCCCAAAAATCAGCATAAAAAAAATAAATGTTCAAGGTCTCAAATTATTCGTATGTGCATGTCTTTCGAAAGAAATGTGCCGTTTTGAGATATCCAATATGACGGATCCAATACAGCATCGAGAAGCGATAAACATTGCATGCAAATGTTTACCGCTTCGACATTTTCTTGCTTAAACTATTGTACTGATCCTCAATTGGCTTCAAAATGATTATTTATAGGTTTTTCGGGATTGCAAATTACGAATCTGCTGTCAAAATTTGATACATACTGACGCATATATTGTACACATACTGTCGCAATACACCTTTTTACAATTAAAAATCAATCACCACGTGCTGAAAACTAGTGATGAAATACTTTTTATTCTAAGACTAACTTATAGTTTACCCCTTCACGCTCAGGATTAAAAAGCTTGGGAATTAATAAAGGTTGAAGGTCTAAAAGTATAGGGCTCAAGGTTTCGTACGCTGATCGTCATATTGAATCTACTATTTTGAATTTCAAAATTTTGTACATATACGAGGTGTTTGTAAGTTTTGACAAAGCGCTCGTGTGTAGACAGAGCGGACTAAATTGAGTCAAAAAGTCCTTTATCATTTTGCAATAGTTAACGAGATATTAAAAATTGCCGAATATTGGTCATCAATAATTTTTTTTTCAAATACTATCAACTTTACAGAAAAACTACAAGAGACAAAAATTGTTTATTTTGTTCTCATAAAACTCTAAAAATTTGTTTATCAACTTTTTGGTACTGCATATTCTCATTTTTATCAACATGAAAAAATACGGTATTAAAAAATTCTGAAAAAAATTCTTAAAAAATTCTCAGAACTTTATGAGAAGAAAATAAACAATTTTTGTGTTTCGCTATTTTTCTGTAAAATTGATAATAAAAAATTATTTAAGATCAAAATTTAGCGATTTTTAGTAATTAATATCTTGTTAATTATTGCGAAAATTGAAAAATGATAGAGGACTTTTCGAATCAGTTTAGTTCGTTACACACAAGCTTTGTGTATACACATGCGCGAGCGCGCAGGGTGTTTCACAACTACTGAATTTCCGCTTACGGACACATTTTTTAGGTAATTTTGAGACAAAAAATCCTAATACAAAAATATCGAGGCTATAATAGTTTTTAAATTATAATTGGTTAAAAGTAATGTGTAATTCAAAAACTATTATAGCCTTGATATTTTCGTAGTTAGGATTTTCGTCTTAGAATGTTCAAAAGAATCCAGAAATAATAATAGAGGCTGTACAAGTGAAATGGTTTTTTATTTATAAGTTTATCAGTCATTTAAAGTTAATAAAGTTATAATTCAAAAAATTATTATAGCCTCGACATTTTTGTATTAGAATTTTCGTCTCAAAATTATCTCAAGAATATGTCCTTAAGAGAAAATTCAATAGTTGTGAGACACCCTGTATATACAGGGTGGGGCATTTTAATCGCCTTAGGCGAATATCTCAGAAACTAAGAAAGATATAAGAAAAAGTTTTATAGGAAAGTTGTAGGTTTTCTTGAGGGAAAGAAGGTGGAAATAATGGATTTTAGATAGGGGGCATTAGCAAGATCAAATCAAGGTCAACATGATTTTTTTAAATGAAATCCCCCTATTTGTTATTGCATATTCTTGTAGCACACCTCGAGAGCTTTCCAAAATACTATAATAAAATATTTTTTCACGAAGTACTTTTCGAGTTATAAGGCTTGAAAGTTACAGCACCGCTAGCATTAACATTACGCAAGGTGTCCGACCGAGAATAATGTGAGGCTAAAACCTCTTGAATGTTGTGCAGGATCTTCTTTCTCCCAAGAAAACCAACAATTTTCATATAAAACTTTTTCTTGTATCTCTCCTAGTTTCTGAAATATTCACCTGGGGCGATTAAAATCTCCACCCTGTATATATAAAATGACATAATGGTAATATTATACATATTATCATTTATTATTTTGTAAAAATATCGATATAATATAGCTGAAGGAAAACTGTACATAATTCGTTGACGAATTTTATGTAAATATTTCTATAAACTTAACTTAATTGTCCATTTACTTTTATAAATTGCTTAAGTCTTAAAAAGAACAATTTTATTCATAAATATTAACTTTACTTACATATATATATCTTTAATAATAAACTCCAAAATTATCCACTGTAAATGCTGTGATTTTTCGAGTAACTGTTTGATAGTGTAAAACAAGATTAAAATTAATCTACATTGATAAAAATGGACGCAACTTGAATCTTGACTAGAGTTCTACAAATGCGTTTACACATAGAATAATGTACGCTTCGAGAATCGTGAGCAATATATTTCATGCATTATAGATCAAACTACAGTTAACTGTATAATTAATTTAACTGCAAGAATAGAACGGCAGCTCTTGAAAAGGATACGTATATATTTATCGATACAATTTCTACTTTCTGCAATATTATTGACATTATTCTTGGGCGTACACCGCGTTTTTACACAACGTCGACTTTAGTTCCAACAAAATCAATTGCAACCGAATGCTAATTAAAAGCGAGGCGAAAATTCATTTCGCATTTCGTCCGACCCATACCTTTAATCAAAACATGATATAAATCAAAATGAGATGGTGGCCATAGTGATTTTGTAAGCAATTTATCTACTCAATGTAGGATATTCCTTATTAAACTGCGTTGTATGTGCGTGTGTATGTATGACTTCATAATACACACACACACACACACACATACACACACAAAAGATAATTTTTTGTTGTATAACAATGCTACAATGTTTGATACACCCTTGTTAAGCAATACATTGTAACTGGACGTTAAAAACAACATTAATATTAATCTGCAGATATATACTTTATTTTAAATATAATTAGGAGAACAAGCTAAAATAATTAATTTACAATATATTTAGTTAAAACTCTTTTAATTTAATAAAAAAAAGACTCACTTTAATCCATCCTCCATGAGCGGTCACTACCACGTACAGTAAATACAGATCTATATCCTTCCCATTTATCTTTGGAGACTTCTTGAAGAGAGTCCTAAAATTAGAAAAGAATGTTTGTAATATCGGACAAGTTTTAAATAAATTTCACTATATTTAGATAATTAATTTTTCATAAATTAGAAAGCAATTTTTTCCGTTTTAAGATTTATGACTTGATAAAAATATCATGTAAAAAGTAACAAGTACATAATCGTGTTAACACTGTCATATATTTCAATAGATTCTCTTTATGAATGTAAAGAATAATGTAAAGATCTTTCAAAAAAATCAAATACATTTTCTATCCATAAACAATAAGACAGAGAGAGAAAAGTGGCAAGTATCTACATTCATAGAATCTTAATGGAAAATTTAATCGATAAATTTGTGAATTTGGCAGAGAAACGGTGCCGAAAGAAAATCTAGTTTCTAAATCCAACCAATGAAACGAATTTGAGTACGCGATGTAGCGAGCCTTACAAAACATTAGTGCATAACGCGTGTTATTTCCGTTTATACGTAGGAAGAAAAAAAAAATTGGCGGTTCTCACGTAATCGTGATACAAGATCCGAAGCTAAATCGAATCACGACAACAGTACACTCATAACATATTTATGTTACACCGTCGCACATTTCGAGAATATCTCGAACGCTATACATCGTATATGCACATACATACGTACGTACATATGTGTATACTTGTGTACAGAAGGGTAATCGGTGTATGTACTAAAGTCTTTCCGCGAGGCACGTTTTCCTGGCGCGTGCAAAACGCGTCCACACGGAAAATACTCACGGGAAACGGTCGGTAAATACGAACCTTTGTCCTCGAAACCCGACAAGAATCGAAGGAACGAAGTCGAACCTAACCTCAACGTGCGCTGGCGCGCATTGGCGGCTTCTGATCGTCGATTCTGGCGGTCGGGTGATGACGGTCGGGAGAGAAGGGGAGAGGGGGAGGAAGAGGAGAGCGATCTAAGTTGGAGATAAACGTATGTATGTACGCACGCAGGATGGCGAGATGAGGAAGATGGAGGAAAGAGGGGGGGGAAATGTACTTTATCACTCCATCAGATGCAGTACCTACATGTGCATCATCTTGGCTTACCCTCGAGTCTCGTGGAAGTGTCGGAGGTCCTTGAGGAAATTGTCTCTCTCCTTCTCGTACGTGACGGGGTCCTTGTTGAGGATCTTGGCCATGTTTGCGAGTACGAAGTGCGCGTGTGTTCGGGCGTGCTAATCGGGGTTGGTGTGCTCCGGATTTACAGGGCACGACGCAGGGGTAGCGGGCAGAGAAATGGAAGGAGGTGCAGCACATGGGCGCGCACGGGAGCACATTTACACGAGGAGCGTCCTGCTGCGGTTGCTGCTCTCACAGCGACGTACGGCGGCGACGTGCGAGGGCGAAGGCGAGGACTACCGCGGGTCGACACGAGGTCGCGACCCGCTTCCGACATCGGGTCGTCTTGCACCCAAGTCGGCCGGTGGCTTCTTCGATACTTTTTTTTTCTGTCTCTCTCTCTCTCTCTCTCTCTCTCTCTCTCTCTCTCTCTCTCTCTGTCTTTCTTTCTCTTCGTTCGTTCACTCGCTCACTCGCTCTCTCGCTCGCGCGTACGAAACGAAACAGCGACGACGACGATGACGACGACGGGGCAGCGGCAGTGGCAGCGGCTTTTTCCTGCCGCCCCTGAATTACCTGCTCGCTGCCGCGAGCGTCCACGCGCGACTATGACACGAGATTCTCGCGCCGCGTGCACGAAAAATCGGTATGCGCCACCGTTTAGAAGCTTTAGTTAGCAGCGGTGAAACACAAACGACTCGCATTTATAGTAGCATTTACACGGAGGCACACGGTACGGTGAAGAACAGTACGGTACGGTACGGTACGGTACAGTACGGTACAGTACAGTACAGTACGGCACGACACGACACGACACGACATAATACCACTCGCGGTTGGCTCGGCTCGGCTCGGCTTCGCTCCGTTTCGTTCCACTCTCCTCTCGACTCTCGAGACCGCAACAAACACGACGACGACGACGACAACGACGTCGACGACAAGGAGCAAGAACCTTGCTCTCTTTCTCTCTTTCGTAGGCCCCGATCGATTCACCTGTCACTTGTCAACGAAAACTCACGGGGATCCGTTGCGCCACGCACCACATCTGACATCACCAAGCAGCACCCTCGCGATGCCCGGCCAGCTCGCGTTACGCTCCGAGCCCGAATTCGACCCCGCGGCCGTGTCCTACGCAGGCCGGCGGTGAACGACTCGCGGAGCGCGTTTCACTGCAACCGAGGCGAAGCGCTTGATGTGCGGCCGTATATCAAAATGGCGTCCCGTGCTGCTCGGCATCCATTGGCGAGGGCACCGCGGCCAATTTCCCGTACGCTACCGCCGATCGCTACGACGCGCGGCGCGACGCGACGGCACACCGCGCACCGTTTCCGCTCTCACCGCCGTGTCGGCCGTGTACACACTATACACACGCGTACACACGAACGCGTCGGTAGTGATGGGTAGCGATGAACGGCTGGACAGCAGTGTGTCGGTACTGTCGGTAGCGCGCGCGCGCGCGCGCTCTCACGCCTCAGAGACGCGTAGACGGGAATCCTACGTCATTTTACGCGCGGTCACTTCGCGTAAGAGCCCACCTACCACGTATATCCCACTCCTTTTTTTAACCCTCGCGCGACGTTCGACTCATAACAATTCCGAATCGCACACTATATTTTTACTTTCAAAATGGATGGATGCCCCCATCACCTCTCTCTCCACCGAGTGCACACTCTACGGTTTGAATTAACGCCCGTGCTGAACGTTCGAGAGCGCAACTTGCCCTACGGCACGATACTGCCATCTGTTGACGACATATGTCGCCTGTCTATCGCCAAAGCGGAACTGAGCACGAAACGCGCGAAAAACGGTCGAGGTTTGAATTTAAACGCAATCGCAGATCGTACATGTTCGATATCTGTCTTCTGTTGTGCGACAGATCCTCCAGCTACTACATTAACGCTAATCGGAGCATATAGCATTGTTTGTTCATCGGTTTCGAGCGATCCCGAACGATAAAGTTCAGCCACAGATATACAGTAGCGCAACTCTCCTGATTTTATGTTTTATTGGCCAAAATAGAGTACGCATGCGTGAAATAAGTCCCGTCCCTTTTCCTCCTTATTTTTATTCTCTTTTTTTTACTCTCTATTTAAATAAGCGTTTCAATGTCCCATTTAAACATTTGTCTTTCAAGCATATATGGTTCAGAGTAGAAATAGAGGGAAGTGTATTGTCCATTTGATGAAATGTGTTAGTGAGAAATCTCGAGAGATTGGTCTAATTTTTGTGATAAAGTGAAAAAGTGAACAAAAAGTAACATAGAAAATCGAGAAAAGGATATTTTTTGGACATATTTGTATATCAATTTCTTTTATATCAGCTTTCTCCTAACATTTTCATACTCACTTTAATGAATTAGTTGGAATTTTGACAGAAAAAAGGAAAAGAAAAAGAAGTTTAGGTGGTAACCATGGCAACGCTAGGTAACTTACTTATTTCGTATGCGCACTTCATTTTGGCCAACACTAATATCAAAGGTGCCGACAGAGAGTTGCGCTGTATATACTGTGATTCAGCAGAGAAAGCAACTTTGCAACTGTTGTAAAATTCTTCAATACAATTGGTTCTTGCTTTTGATTCCTTATAGATCTGAACGTATAAACTCAATCATTTATGCAAAATTTTATATAACAGTTGCAAAGCTGCTTTCTCTGCTGAAGCTAAACGCAGCCAACGATTAATTTCAATCGTCACAATTGCCAACGTGAAAAATAAACAGTTCATCTCAAAACAGGAAAAGAGAGAGAGAGAGAGAAAACGCGTTTTGATTAAACTGCTGTTGGCATTTCTGACAGTTGATCATCGATTAATTTAAAACTCTCTCCATCTCTATCTCTCTTTCGCTTTAAAACGAGACAGAGAGAGTTTTAAGTCTTGCTTAAAGTCAAAGTAACGTTCGTACAACGGTCTAATCAGAAATTGGAGAAAGGCCTCCAACAAAAGAATCGTCACAGGATGTGCAAATGTGAATAAAATGACTAAAATATTGTATGAATATCTCATGTATATTTTACGTAAAATTACTTGCGAGTGAACAGTTTATAGGTGACTTTTGTCACTGCGACGCTCGTTTTCTAGCATCAAGAAATATCGAACCTAACCTTTTAATCTGTAACGAGGAGACATAGATTTCTGCCGTGTATATCACTGTGTGTTATTTATTCTGAAATCTTAAGTTCAATATATTTAATTATAAATATCACGCACGGATGACAGAATGTGTAAATTTAATTTAAAAGAAATTTTACATAACATATTCTCATATTATATTAGACAAATATTCAAAGTATTATTTCATTTTTAATTTACCTCACTTTTTTTTTTGCTTTGCATGTCGGAACTTTAATAAACAAAATTTTTCAATTAAAAATGCACAAAATAAATTTTATATTGCAAAAATTTGCTCGTTAACGCTGGAAATAAATTGGATAGAAACTTTTTAGCGTTAACCATAGATAAAATTACATAGAGTGAACACGAGCGTCTTTTTAGTGTCGCATGAAATGGCATCTTAGCCCGGATCCTCATAAAGGACCAACGCTTTGGCACCGAACGTTAATTGGTGAAAAACAGGAGAAAAAATAATGGAGGTAAATTTTATCACTACAATTGATTTTCACCAATCAGTGCTCTGTGTCAAATCACTGTTGTCTGTATGAAGATCCAGGCTTATGAGTATATGAGAGAATATATAAATCGCGCATTTTTGCCCTGACAGAGATGCGGTTTTAGGACCTACGCACAATAAAACAAATATTAGGAACTGGAACAAATATTAAAATTTTTAACCTACTAGATATCAATTATACGTATGTGCCGGAATACACGGTTTCTGACAGGTTGAAATCTTAATATTTATTCCTATTCCAAATATTTCTTCCACTTTGCGCAAAGCCAGAGTCCTTATATGTACAATCTGGTTATTCACCGAGTTCGCGCCTATTGGCTGAATCAAGCTCAAGAATAACATGGCGGAACCAATGAGAATTATTACAAATTCAGGCTAATTCAAAGAGATACAATAAATTAACAAAAGATACAATAAATCATGAAACAACTTTAAATGCAGATTTTTAATTCTCCTACAGCATTAATTTTCTATTAATATAAAAAAACATATAAAATAAAGCAACATATTAAGATAAAAACGAGTTTATAAATATATCATTATCATAAAAAAATTATTTAATCACAGAATGCATTGCCATTGTTTTGGATAATACTCCAGATTAGGGGACCTTATCCCCCCAATGACATATGAGGCATGAGACATGTAGTTTATCTTTTTTCCTCTTCTTTCCTCCCGGAGAGTAAAGCAAGAAAGATGAACTGGTGCAAAAGTTCGGCCAAAAAGAACAAGTCTATGTCAAGATTATGACCTCGAGTGACTTCCAACAAGTTTCAGCCGTCACTCGTTATTTGTTAAAAAGTTATTAAGGCTGTACGATCGGATAGTCCTCATTTAGAAAAGGACGCACTTGGTGCCCAGAGTAGTAGTCTTATAATCTCCCTATAAGAAAGTCGTAAATGTGAAGTAAAATCTAACAGGGACTCTATTAGGCCAGAATCAGACTATATATTGAAGATTGAGATTAAAGATTAAAGATTGAAATTTCACCAATGAGGACAAAGAATTTTTGGCTCCTTTTGATCTGATTAGTCAAACTTCAATCTTTCAATCTTCAATCTCATTCCTCAATGCGTAGTCTGATTCCGGCCTTAGAGAAGGGCTGTAGACCTCTTTACTACGTAGAGTATAGAATCATGGTGGAAGTTTTGATTAATAAAATGAATGAAATTATTTTATTGGGTGTTTGAATTAATTCGTAGCATTTTTTTTTAAATTGAGGCTTTATTGTGCAAAAATGGTTACAAATAGATTATTCAAAGTATTGCCCATCGCTAGCCACTACCTTTTCCCATCTTTCTGGCAGCATACGGATACCGCGTCGGAAGAACCCTTCATCTTTTGAGACTATCCACGAATGGACTTTACAATCTTCATAAGAAGTGAAGCGTTTCTCAGACAGGCCATGTGTCATCGATCGGAACAAGTGGTAGTCGAAAGGAACAATGTCTGGAGAATACGGCGGGTGGGGTAGGACTTCCCATTTGAACGTTTCCAAATAGGTTTTCACGGGTTTTGCAACATGTGGTCGAGCATTGTCGTGCTGCAAAATCACTTTGTCGAGTCTATCGCCATATTCCGGCCGTTTTTCCTTTAATGTGCGGTTCAAACGTATCAGTTGAGTTCGGTAACGTTTTCCCGTGATCGTTTCATTCGGTTTAAGCAGCTCATAGTAGATCACACCACGCTGATCCCATCAAATGCAGAGCATAAGCTTGGATCCATGGATATTTGACTTCGCCGTTGATGGTTGGCCGGGCTTAACCCATGACTTTCTCCGTTTGGGATTGTCGTAGTGGATCCACTTTTCATCTCCAGTCACAATTCGATCCAAAAATCCCTTCCTTTTCTGTCGTTCAAGCAGCTGTTTATAGGTGAAAAAACGCCTTTCCACGTCTCTTGGTTTCAATTCGTATGGGACCCAATTTCCCTGCTTTTGGATCATTCCCATGACTTTCAGGCGTTTGCTGACTGTTGAAAAGTTAAGTCCCAATTATTCAGCTAAATCTTGAAGTATTTGACATGGATCTTCATCGAGCAATGACTCCAATTCTTCATCTTCGAATTTTTTCGGCTGCCCAGATCTTTCTTTGTCTTCCAGTTTAAAAAATTACCACTTTTAAACCGAGAAAATCACTTCCGACACGTTTGCTCAGCTAGAGCATGCTCTCCATAAACTTCCGCTAAAATTCGATGGCTTTCGGCAGCGCTTTTCTTCATGTTAAAGTAATGAAGTAGAACTCCCCGCAAAAACACTTTATCCGGCACAAAGTTAGACATATTCGATGAAGTAAAAAGTTTTGTTATTTACGCTTCAATCAAATGACATATACTAAAAACGACGCTCAATAACAGCTGGTTTATGTGAAATAATATAGTCACGCCATCTAATGGGTAGGTGACGTTTCTACGCCACCTATTAGAAAACGCTACGAATTAATTCAAACACCCAATAGATGTATCAAAATTACAAATAGGTAAGCCTAATAACACATTATTATAAAGATTTTGAATTAAAAAAAAAAATATATATATATATATATATACGAGGGTCGTTCGAAAAGTCCGTGCAAAGTCACTGCTGATGGCACTACTGGCGCGTATCAAGGTTAGATTTAGTTAGTAGCATCTCTTGGAGGAACACACACCAAGTTACAGCCAGATCGGTCTATTTGTTTGTGTTTGGCATTCATTTGAATCGAGGAAGTCGAGGGGGGTTTGTTTCTGCAATCACGTCCTCGTTTCCATAAAATCTTTTTCCCGCCAGCCATTTCTTCATATTGGGGAACAAATAGTAGTCCGAGGGAGCCAAGTCTGGAGAATAGGGGGGATGTGAGACGAGTTGGAACCCTAATTCCATTAATTTTGCGACCACAACTGCTGAGGTGTGAGCTGGTGCGTTATTGAAAATCACTCGACTTCCTCGATTCAAATGAATGCCAAACACAAACAAATAGACCGATCTGGCTGTAACTTGGTGTGTGTTCCTCCAAGAGATGCTACTAACTAAATCTAACCTTGATACGCGCCAGTAGTGCCATCAGCAGTGACTTTGCACGGACTTTTCGAACGACCCTCGTATAATACAAATATTATGTGGTAGGAAAGCGGCGAAAGTGACATTCTAAGCTTGTCATCAATCATATAATTTTAACGTCTTCTTTGCAGAGAACAAAACTATCCAGCAAACGAGAATAGATTGAAATGGATTAAAATGGATTCAGATTTTCAGAAACAGGGATTCATAAATATTAAAATAAATCCTTTTCAATCCTGAATGCATTTTTATTCATTTATAGGAATTGCATAGAACATATCTCTATGCCTTTTAATTTAAAAATAATATTATAGTATTTTGTGTGCATTATGAATGCTGCTCAATTCAAAATTATGAATAAAAAATGCAGTTTTTTAATCCAGTTGAATCTAAAAATAATATCAGCCATTTGTGTATATCGTGAATACTACTTAATTCCAAATTCTGAATAGGAAATGCAGTTTTTTTCATCCAATTGAATAAAAAAAAGTTTTTCTTTTAAAATGGACCATAAATACTACTTAATTTATTCAAAATTATAAGTAGGAAATTTTTCGTTTTAATCCAACTAAGTTGTAACGTAAAAATAATTGAGCTATGTTCTTTTGTTTCTCTTTGATTAAAAGTAAAATTAATGATCGATGTGAACACTCACAAACCAAGTCGAACACAACCCGAATATTACGCTGATCACAGCGCGTGACATCGGCCAAGCAATATTAGATTATCCGACACTTACCCAATGTTGTCTCATAGTAATGTAAATTGTTTATGTTGCATTATATTATATCTGTTAAATAATGATATTTTTATTATATCTATTAGGTTGTTCGGAAAGTAATTTCGTTTTTTTCCCAACAGAGGACTTATTGTATTTTTTCACAGCCAACTTCACACTTAAGCCGCATAATCATTATATATTTTGACAGCTGATATAGCAAGGCTTGCTTGTGAAAAAAGTTCGATTGATTCTACGCAGTAGTTTTTGGTTGGTGCCCTATCAAATATGAAAGTGAAAAGCAGCATTTTCGGCATATTTTACTTTTTTACTATCAAAAAGGTAAAAATGCTATTCAAGCAAGAAAAAAATTATCCGATGTGTATGGAGAAGATGTATTGACAGAACGCCAGTGCCAAAACTGGTTTGCAAAATTTCGATTCGGCAATTTTGATGTTGAAGACGCACCACGTTCTGGAAGGCCAGTTGAAGCTGATGAAGACACAATAAAGGCATTAATTGATGCAAACGGCGAATAACAATTCGTGAGATCGCTGAGAGATTAAACGTATCGAATTCGACCGTTCATGATCATTTGAAACGCGTCTGATTGAAAATCGTCTTTAATTTTCATAAGAAAGAACGAAATTACTTTCCGAACAACCTAATATATAATGTCGTGCACTGATTTAGCTGGTTGTAATTGAAGTAGAGAATGGATAACACATTTACTAATTGAAAAAAGTGTAACGGGTAGAACGTAGAAAATTCATAATCCAGAAGTCTCAGGTTTGAATTCCACTAAGATGCGTTTTTTAATAAGTAGTTAATTTCAAGTATAATTATTATAAATATCTTAAAAATGAAATTTGTGTAACCCTTAAATATAAATGTTTTTTTTTTTTCGAATATTAAACTAATATCAGCTGGGATCCAATCCATTTCAATCCATTTCCACATGGATTTAAAGTACGCATAAAAAAAATTTTAATCCATTTTAATCCATTCTCGTTTATTGAGAAGCATAGCTTAAGGCCGTTGGATCATTCTGCATAAAGATATCATATTGATTTATACAAGATGTTAGTCCAGCGGTCTTATGCAATGCTTATATATAGCTTATATATATATATATATATATATATATATATATATATATATATATATGTTATTTTATGTGTGATTGTTCTAATAAAATATGTATAAATAAAATTACGTAACTATAATATAACTCATTATATAACAATTATTGTACATAACATTGAAATTATTTATATTATAGTCATATAACATTTTAGCATGTTATGTAACTATTCTGTACCTTTTCTGTAACTATGCAAAAGTTATATAACGTTTATTACATTGTTATATTTATTGTATATAACTGTAAAATTTTCAGTAAATGGGAAATTACAACTAACATATATGTTACATGCAATCAACACGTTATATTACCTGTTACATTCCTTTTTATTGCAGCAATATAACAATTACATATCTATGTTTGCTGGGATATATATTATATTATTGTATAATATTATATAATATAATAATATAATTTGAAAAATATTTTTAATTCCTAATACAATATTTTTATAAATTGCAATTAATGATGTTTAAGTGATATTTTAACATAATAACAAAATTATGAAAAAACTATAAATTATTTTAAATTATATGTAAAAATATTACGACAAATTTAAAAATGATTTATTACCTGGATCCTAAGTTATTTTAATTAATAGTAGTACCTATCTTTTAAATCTGTGCTCTAATAAAAATGTATGGAAATATATTATATATAAAATAAATGACAAAAATCTGAACTTTTTATCATAATTTATTATAAGTACATTATATATGTATTCAAGATTATGTCAAGTTATATATTGCAATAAACTTAATTCAGTAAATAAACAAAATATTTATTTAAATAATAAGAAGCATACAGCCACAAAACAAGATGTCTTTAGAGAAAGTCGTATATTAAAAAACTTTAATATAATAAAGTAGATGTTTTTGTCAAGTCTTGCTCATCATCAGTATAATAAAAATGTATACGATGTTACAGAAATTAAAAAAAGATGTTAATAAAATGTTTGAGTGTTATTATTCGCTATTCCAGAAATAACGGTAACATAAAATTATATTCTCGCTTATGAAAGGAAATTTTTTTCAATAATAAAATATATACACATACACACACATACACACACACACACACACACACACACACACACACACACACACACACAAATGCATACTTTATTACGAGAATACTTTATCGTACTATATACAAATATAACAGTCTACATAATAGCGTCTCCAAAAAAATTTAATTTAATTTTTTAGTAAAATTTAATTTTATTAACCGTTTGCTCTACTTTTCTCTTACAAATTAAAAAAAAATTAAGCTTTGTACGAACGACGTACTACGACTCTCACCCGTGATATTCATGTTTGGCCCGATTTCCTTACTACGAGTCTCACACGCGATAGGCGAAAGGGTTAATTATATTTTATGGGAAGGAGATCCAGATAACCTAATCTAACCTGCAATTTCAACTTATTAAGGCAGCCATATTCCTGATTAGAAATCGGCGCATGCGCACTAAAAATTAGAGACCACATAAAAAGTTCAGTGTCCATACTGTATGTACTTATACTACAGTACATATAGTAGCGCTCCCTGTCGGCACCTTTGATGTTAGTGTTGGCCAAAATAGAATGCGCATGCGTAAAATAAGCAAGTTACTTAACGTTGCCATGGTTATCATCTAAACTTTTTTTTCTTTTCATTCTTTTTTCGCTCTGTCAAAATTCATTAGATTTATTCGCGTCGCATTCCAACAAATGCGTTGGAGTGAATAAGAGCTGTTATAAGAAGCATATTAGAGCATGCAACGCGTATACAAACGAATAAATCTATTAT
Organism: Trachymyrmex septentrionalis; assembly: GCF_001594115.1. Taxonomy (NCBI): domain Eukaryota; kingdom Metazoa; phylum Arthropoda; class Insecta; order Hymenoptera; family Formicidae; genus Trachymyrmex; species Trachymyrmex septentrionalis. Next base: position 122,558 of record NW_017305977.1, on the reverse strand, counting down.
TACAATAAAATAATCTGAACTTAATGAAAATTAATAAAAATAAATTGTAAATATATTGAAAAATAAAGAAAAAATATAGAAAAATTAAGGAAAAATATTAAATTAACTTAAAAATGTATATTTGTATAAAGAAATATTATGTAATTATATATCTATAAAAATGTTATGAGAAAGCTGAAAGATATAAAAGAAATTTATATACATGTATGCCCAAAAAATAAATTTAAAATACAATAAATAAAAGTAAATCCTTTTTGCTCGATTTTTTATGTTACTTTTTGTTCACTTGTTTACTTTATCACTTTTTCACAAAAATTACAGGAGATCGATTCTGTATCTTGAAATAAGGTAAAAATTATAAAAGTGAATGAATTTACTGGAATATTGATTATTTCATTGATCAACACCTAGTAAATTTGCTCATTTTTGTAATTTTCAACCAATGAACACATTAGTAGCTGTAAGCTTATTGGCTACCGCATCACATTTTGCCGCGCGGCAAGCGTTTTCGCGTTCAGTGTGCAGAAGCCATTAGGATCTAACGCGTGTAGTGCCTCGAGCGCGAAAGTTAGTGGATGTGCGTTTCGGAAATTTGGCAACTCTGCCGGAAATCGTATCTTTTATCTTCTTTTGTGCTTTGCACGTGGAATATGTTCATGTACTGATTCAGCGCTGGTCAGTTTTATTTTGTAAATTGGTTATCTCGATCAGTATATATACGAGAATTCAATCATGGTAAGTGATTCAGGTAACATTAATTTACAGTTATAATTTAAAGTATATCTACTCTAGCGAGATGATATATTTGTATCACATTGAGTAGTAGTCGATTTAGGTTATGCATCTCCGATGCAAAATAAGATAGACTCAAAATCTGAAGAAGATAATTATACAGTTTAGCATAATCATTTTAAAAAAATCAATAAGATTAGGCTTATTCGACGCGTTTTTGCATAAAATGAAAGAATCTGGCAGAACTAAGCATCGCTTTGCCCCGCGCATTGAGATATTAAGCGTTACAAATTGACGATTATAGAGGTTAGGAAATTTGAATCACAAATGAAACGAGATCTATAATTGTACTGTTGCATTTAGGTTTCGACTTTCCATGCGAATCGAAATTCACTCTTCTCCTGCTAAAGGGATGTGCGACTTTCTACGCAAAGTAAGATCTACCTGTATAAAGGAGGAGATGGGGTGGAACTTCGCATGGAAAGTCGAAACCCACGTGCAACAGTATAATTCCAGACTTTCACCTCTGACAGATTTCCTAATCTCAATAGTCGTCAACTTTAAAGCTGATTCTACAATAAATCGATAGTCTTAAGTCTTGTCGGTGAATTGGTGAAATTGGCCAACATCCAACTTATACGACTAATGTCCATTTCCACCAATGTAGATTAACTTCAATCTCGGTTCAACTTACTCTTTGTCTTTTTCTAATCTTTAGAACTAGAAAAAGACAAAGAGTAAGTTGAATCGAGACTAAAGTAAATCTACATTAGTGGAAATGGACATGACTACCGATTTTCTTAACTTTACTGACCAAAATCTACTTTATTCCTCCTCATTAGTCACACTAAACGACTCGCTGTACAACTAACAACTAGTAGATGTGAAAAATTATAGTTGCTTATTTAAGTTAAAACTTGTTAACACAAGATTTCTGACTACCAACTCATTATAGAATTAGCATAACACTTAATATTTTGATTCGTGGAGCAGAGCTATGCTTATTTCTGCTAGATTCTTTCGTTTTATGCAAAAATATGTCGAATAAGCTTAATTTTATTGATATTTGGTGATTGTGTTAAACTATATAATTACGATTTTGTATATTGTACATTGTTTATAGAATAATTAATTATTTTTAATTTTCAGGCAACTACCAAAGTTGACAATCCTGAGAAGCCAGGACAGGAAGTTACTCCTATTCATCGAATTAGGATCACACTTACATCACGCAATGTTCGTTCTCTTGAGAAAGGTAAATAGATTAAAAATATCATAAGTTTTGCCAAATTATTAAAGAAAAGTTATGAAAAGACCTGTCTTCACATTACTTACAAAAAGTAAAATCGATTTTATTTTTTATGCAAATCTGATTATGCTAGTTAAAAGTTAGGTCACTTGAAGGAAACACAAAATAGAATTCAAAATCAAGAAAATATGTGATGTTGCAATTATTTGTAAGGCAAGTTGTTGTGGATTGGAGATAATGTGATACATCATGTTTGGTATTAATCCTTAATATTCACCTTTGGGTCATTCGTGTCCTACGTATTTCTTTTCTTTGAAATACGAAAAGCACCTGGTCAAAATATTGGTCTCTTTTGTATTCTAAAAAAAAAGTTTGGTATCTAGAGAACAAGTTTTGTGCATGGCCAGCCTCAATTTGTGCATATCCTTTATTTTGCAAACACAATAGAGTAGTAAGCTTAAGCCTTAAATAATTGATCAATGACAGTCGAATGTGAGAAAAATAATCGACTATGATTATCAATTCCTTAAAGTTTACTATTATATGTGTTTGTTAAATTAACTAGAATAACATCGAAATTTACTTATGGGTCACAAATGACCTATCATGTGTATAGAATACATTTTTGTAACTGTAAAATAAAGAAAAAAATTTTAATTTTTTTCTTTATTTTCAACCAATTCTCATTTGTATTGCGGAAATATTTCGCGAATTATTAAAACAAGATTTTAACTCTAGAACAATAGTCCTTATACATACTAATGATAATAATTGTAAATAAAACGACGGCTTTTGGCATCCTTGTGTTAAATGTTATCCGTAATATTCTATATTATGTTGTCTGTAATGTTATAAAAAACATTTTCCTAATAAATTATAAGTTTTTTTAACACAATAGCAATAATAAAATGCATTGTTTAAAATATAAATGCAATCTATTTTCAATTTATAGCCATTTATGCATATTAAAAAAATATTATTTTCAGATTACTAAATAACTAAATTTCTTGGGCAGCCAACGCTTGAACAATTTTTTCTTTTGTAGGTTAGAATATCAACTTTAAAATATTAAAACATATTTTTTCTTTAAATATTTTTGTTTCAGAATTTTACATTTTTGTATGAAAAAGTATATTTTTTCACTTTGTTAACTATATTTAGTTATAACAAGTTATACAATTTATTATAAATATACAACTTTACAAATATGTTCTGAAGATGTTAAAATATATGTAAAAAACTAAAAAAAAATGTTTAATAATTTTTATATATATTTATAAAAGTGATGAAAATTATTCCAGAACACGAATGATTGAACGTGTGTAGTAAGAGTGTGCAAAATTAAGATGTGTACTAAGGATTAAAAATGTAGAATATCTAATAAAGATATATCGTACTTAATAGCAAAAGCATCAGATGCATCAAAGTTTTTGAGCGCTTATACAAACTTGTTCAAATCAGCTTTCGCATCAGTGGATCAGGATGCTGTTTCGTACATGTTCGTACAAGTGCTCAAAGACTATTGCATCTAATATTTTCACTATTAAATACTTGAGTATTTTTAGAAAATATCCTATATTTTTAATGTCAAAACATGATGTATCATATTGGGCGCATTCGGAAAGACGCTTTTAGTGCTATTTGTCATTCTATCCTTGTTTATATCTAATGTACATACAAGGAAGATGGAATAATATAAATGACACTAATAGGTCTGTTTACATTGCTTGAAATCCTCAAAAATTTTTGAACTTATGCATTAGATACATATGGGCGTTAAAAAGAGAAAAAGCGAAGAGTTCAAAAAGTACAAACAATGCGAACAGACTTAATAGCGCCTCCCTGAACGCACTCATAGACTACGTTTACACGGTCACTCTTAATCAGGTTTAATATAATAACATCCGTAGTTAAAAACTAATCAATCAGTCGTTCCATTCTTCAGAGGAATACTTATGATTGGTCAGTTTCATAATTACAAATGTTATTAAACCCGATTAAGGATACTGTGTAAATGTGATCATTATCTACTATCGATACATATATGCCTACGTACGTGCGTAGTACAGATCTTTCACGAATGACTGTAACGCCACATATTTTCTCGATTTTAAACTCAATTTTATATGTATTTCCGCCAAGCGACATAGTTTTAATTAGCACTAGTAGATTTCTTATCTTAAAAACGATAGTCATAATTGAACGGTATTTATAATCCATTCTTATTTTAAGACTGTCTTAAGATGCTAATACTCTCTGATTGGTTCATGACATTAAGGGATTACATTACTTTGGCCACTTAAAAAGAAGTCTATTTTTGGGAATTTTTTGTGCAAAAAGGATAAAGTAAATTAAAAATGTATAAAGAGATATTCATTATACCTCTTTATTATGTATTGAAGTATATAAAAAAATTTTTTTTAATTTTTTAAAGAAAATGGCAACACTGCGGTTGATTGAAATAATCTGGTTTTCAGCAAATGTCCGATTGATGTAACAAGATTACTATGAAACGGATCTAAAACCACAAATTTTTATTTTCTACATAACATTTACTAAAAAAATACGTAGGGATTTTCAGAAATATGCATTTTTGTGAAAATTATGAACATTTGAAAAAGAAACAATTATTTTTGATAACACAAACTATAGAAATCAAAGCCTTAAACGATTTAGCTGGATCTTAAATGCTTGTATTATTCTTGCATAAATTTATATACTACGTATGTAGTTCCCAAAACGCGCGCCGAAATGATCTTTCGGTTTTTATGTATGTGTGTGCGAAAATGCTAACTCTACTAAACTACCGCAATATTATCACGAGTTAAATTGACTAGCAATTTAATAAATATTTGATGCAATTCACATCTTCGAAACGATCTTATATAATAATGTTGAATAACATATTAAAATCTGTAAATAATTAATTCTTTTTGCGAAAAATATTACCTCGGCCGGGAGTCGAACCCGGATCTTTTGCATTCCGCGAGCGTCCTAAGCCTTTAGACTACCGAGGCCTTAGTAATATTCTTTGCAATAATTGGCATATGAAGGAACAACGTCTCTTTAGGCGAAAAATTAATAAATTATTTTTAACAAACAAATTTTGCACAAAAATGTTAATAACAATAATAGTTCATAACTAATCGTAAAATCGCTACGTACCTCTTTAGATAATTAGCAAAAGAAAATTCTCTGCAAATTTCAAGTGAATCGAATGAAAATTGTAGAAGTTATGATGTGATGTACGCCGATTTGATTGAAGAATGTCGTTTTGAGAAAAACGCATTTAAAGTTTTGATACGATTTTTCGTGTATAAAATTTAAAAAATGTAAAAATTACCTTTACTCTGCAATGCCTGCGCCATACAGCTGTCCTTCAAAATTGATATAAACCCCTTCAGTCTTTTTCCGGTCTGATTTTATGGCTCTGCAAGCTTTTTTTGCCGCTCCAATCAAGGAGCATTTCGCTATTTTGATGCGTCTACTTTTACGCAGAAGTTAACAGTTACAGCCTATAGACATTTACTAGCACGGTAATACTAGTTTTACAGCCTTTCTTTGTGGTATATACTATTCTTTTATTGCCTTTCATTATAATAAATATATTTTCAAACATGATAACGGATTTTCTAATACGAATCATCAAGCGCCGTTTGGCATATCTATTTATACTGAAAAACAAATGTATACTGACGCTACCCGAGTTATACAGAATGTTCAGCCGCACAACACTTCCGATAATTTAAAAAAAAGTTGATAAGTGAATATTTATCTGTTTCATTCAAGCTAGAACATACAATAAAAAAATATTAGTATAAATAAGTTTCCGCCGTTTGACAAACAATGGCGCTACCAGTATGTTATAGTTAAAATTGTCAGCTGTCATATCCGTCATATCGAAACCGTCATATCGTAAGGTTGGACATCTGGCAAGAACATAACCTTGAAATATTAGCGATTTTGCATCAGCATCTTATATCTTTCTTCGTGCGAAAATGTCGAGTTTTGAGCCGAATAAGCATCATTTGCGGGAGCTTTTGATTTACTTCTTTAATTTGAAGAAATCTGCAGCTGAGGCGCATCGATTGCTTGTAGAAGCATATGGTGAGGCTGCCTTAAGTGAGAGAAGTTGCCGTGAGTGGTTTCAAAATCATCGTTTAAGAACGATGAATTTGACGTCGAAGACAAAGAACGTAGCGGAAGGCCGAAAGTGTACGAAGACGCGAAATTGGAAGCATTATTGGATCAAGATTCGTGCCAAACGCAAGAAGCACTTGCACTTACATTAGGACTCAACCAGCAATTTCACATCGCTTAAAATCGTTGGGAATGATTAAAAAGCAAGGAAATTGGGTTCCATATGAACTGAAGCCGAGGAACATTGAACGTCGATTTTTCACATGTGAAATGCTGCTTGCCAGGCATAAACGAAAGGGTTTTTTGCACCGTGTAGTCACTGGTGATGAAAAATGGATCCGCTACGATAACCCAAAGAAGAAGAAATCATGGGGACCACCTGGCCATGCTTCAACATCGACAGCCAAGCCGAACATGGGAAAAAGCTCATGTTGTGTATTTGGTGGGATCAGCTAGGTGTTGTTTATTATGAGTTGCTCAAACTGAACGAAACCATTACTGGGGCTCTCTACCGAACACAATTGATGAGATTGAGCCGAGCACTCAAGGAAAAACGCGCCCACTACTACTCCAGACACGACAAAGTTATTCTTCTGCATGATAATGTTCGTCCACATGTTGCGGCGCCGGTCAAAACCTACTTGGAAACACTCAATTGGGAAGTTTTACCCCGCCGTATTCACCAGACATTGCTCCTTCTGATTACTACCTGTTTCGATCGATGGCGCATGGCCTGTCTGAGCAACACTTCACATCATATGAAGATACCAAAAATTGGGTCGATTCGTGGCTTTAAAAGATGAAGCATTTTTCCGACGCGGTATCTGTATGCTGCCAGAAAGATGGGAAAAAGTAGTGGCTAGCGATGGACAATACTTCGAATAAAACATTAGGTACCGTTCTTTCACAATAAATGCCCAATTTTTGATCAAAAACGGCGGAAACTTATTTATACTCCTAATATTAAAAAATTTTTTTTCGTAAAAAAAATTATCTTAAATATTTTAATGGCACTATACAATTTTTTTCCATAATATTGTAGGGGTCTTCAAGACGAATTTAAATAACTATCGAAATGTTACCTTTATTGATGTTATATTAATTTTATTGATACTTGGTATTAAATTCGCATAATTATTTGTAACAGTGCTTACAACTTCTGACTAAATACTCTCAGTAGTATCAAATTACTTTATTTTTCTAATTTTTTGAAATTACCATTTTACCAGCCTCAAAAAATTACCGATTAATTTACTGTAATTTACCAGGTAAGTTATTATCAAATTAGGTCATTTTTATCTCTAGTTCGTAGAATCGCTACGCGCGCGAGTAAGTCGAATGCTTACTGAAGTGAGCAACATTTCGATTGACGCGCGATCTACTTGTTACGTTTAAAATCATCATCCGAGATTCAGAATAATTCATCCAGGTGTAATTTTATCTTTATCATTTAGTGAAATAAAATGAAATTTATAAAGGTATTGATTTCCTACATAGTATGTTTTTTAAATTATTATAATAATTATTCAAAAAATTGATTTCTTCGAAACTATAAGCCAATGGCTGAAACATGTATCTTTTTTTTTTCGCTCACGAACTGCCTGTAAAAAACGCATTAAAATCCCCGACACTGTTATCTGGTGTTTCCCTTGTTAGTCAAGATAAAAGTTAATCCATAGTGACATTAATTGAATTAAAAATTAAGTTAATGAAAAAAAGTAATTAAAAAGTTAAAAGTTAAATTTATTTTATTTCATGATTTTAAGTTAACTTTTTTTTAACTAAATTAAAAAACTAAGTTAAAAAATTAAATCCGTATTACAAATCAAACTAAGACTCTTTATAATTCAAAGAACTGGAAAGGATACGGGCAGTAGGAGTCAAGCGCAGAAGACGTCGCGCAAATAATATATCTATGAAGTGTGAAACTTCTTTATTCACTAAAACACGCATGTTTCGGCTCACTTTTGAGCCCTCCTCAGAGACAACAAAAATTAACATACGTAAACTGTGAATAAAAATTAACCTATTATGGTGAGCACCCCTATCTAGAAAATTTAAACGCCACAAAGAGTGAAATAAAACGAAAAAAGAAAAAAGAAAGATGAACGAAAAAAGAAAATAATGGAAATATCGAAATAAAAAATATGAAAAACTATAATAATTTATCAAAAACCTTAAGATTATAATTAATCAACCCGAAAATAAGGACGCTTACCCTGATTACAAATCACAAACTGTATCGCAAACATTACTATAAATTATTCAAAAACCGATTCTCAATATTTTAGCCAGTCAGTATTAAACACAGTGAGTTTGACTTTCAGTTTTAGCTAATATTATTGAAACTTACAAATGAAAAATTTCGAATTGAAACGTTAATCAATTCCATAAAAATGAAAGTTGGAAAGTAATCAAAAATCACGCTAGAAAGACTCATTACTGCGTACCAACGACTGACTGACTAGACGTGACAAGCCTTTATAGCCTTTAAAAAATTAACTTTTTTAACTAACAAGGAAAGACTCACATATGTATTTCACGGATTTTGATCAGCTTTTGCGTTTCGGGGACACCAAAAAATCTCTGTAAAGCGATAATTTGCACTTCTGCGTATTCTTCGAGGAAATTGTGATTTTAGGCCACGATGATGGATCGTTTTCAAACCTCTTTATTCTTTGTTTAAACATAAATAAAATATTTGAAATTATTTAAAATTAGTATAAGCATATAATCTGAATAGGGATTCCGTATAACGCCAACTATCCAACCCTAATGTTATCTTTTAAAAAATCAAACTAAAAGTTCAGTTATCAGTAAAATATAACTACGTAAAGTTAAAAAGTTAAAAGTCTAAAATGTAACTAAATAAAGTTAAAATTAATTAACTTTTTAACTTAACTTTTAACTGAGCATTACCCAATCTTGGGTGTAACTTCTTAAGACTGTACTTAAGACGGTCTTAAACATAAGATCAGATTATGAATACCGGCGTATAAAAATGATGTCGATCTTATTTTTTGTGAGCAGGCTTTTTTATAGCACTCTTTTCTTAAAAATTTATATTAATGTACAATTTTTTAAGTCTCATACAATGACTAACTCGATTCTGTTTGTTTTAGTATGTGCGGAATTAATCAATGGAGCTAAGAAGCAAAAATTAAAGGTCAAAGGACCTGTTCGTATGCCAACCAAGGTTCTAAGAATAACAACTCGTAAAACGCCATGTGGTGAGGGTTCGAAGACCTGGGATCGATTCCAAATGCGAATTCACAAGAGAGTGATCGATTTATATTCGCCATCAGAGATTGTGAAACAAATCACAAGCATTTCTATCGAGCCTGGTGTAGAGGTGGAAGTAACGATTGCTAATGAATAAACAATGTCATTAAAACTACAAAGTTTTAATAAAAATATTTGAAAACTTGAAACACATTTATTGTTATTTATTGTTTTACGATTATTTATTAGTAATACTCCAGATTAGGGGACCCTCCTTCAATGATCTTGACATATATTGTCAAGGTTATGACCCTGAGTGACTTTTAACAAGTTTTAGCCTCGTTGTAAAAAGGTAAAAAGTTTGAAAAATAACGTTTTATTTTTGCTATATATAATATTAAAAATTATTCTATATCCTTCCTTTCTTACATAACACTTCACACAAACTGTGTGTGGACTTTCATCCCATCCCCTCCCCCCCCCTCCTGCTTTTGGGCACGCGACTTTCCATGCAAAGCGAGTTCCATCCCATCTCACCAAGTTGCTTCACATGAAAGTCGTGTGCCCATAAGCAGGGGGAGATGGGGTGGGAATCTACCATAGACATAAGATAAACCCCAGCATTAGCTATATATATCTTGGTATCAATCATGAAACTTGATCTCTAGGATGGAAAGTGAAAAGCGAAAAATTTCTCCATTAATTTCAATAGTAAATATTTTCACTTCCTATCCTAGAGATAAAGTTTCATGATTGATATTCTGGGTTTGGCAGAATGGTGCGAGAGGCAAACTATCGGGACAATCTATCCTCTGCGCGCGCATCTTGACGGCAAACTTACTTTGGTAATACTCAAGAATTCTACCTTCCTCACTAATTTTGACGAAATTAAGCTCATTCGATGTGTTTTTGGACGAAATGAACAAATCTGACAAAAAAAGTGACGCTTCGCTCCGTAGACCGAAATATTAATCATTGTTACCCAGCAAACACGGAATATAGCTACAATATAACCTGGAAATAACACGTAATATAACAAAATGTATATTGTAATAATATTAATATAATATATTTGATTATATAGCTACAAAATAATTGTTATATAACTATATTATGTTGGATTATTTTGATGTGTATTTGTTACAGTAAAGTAACGGCAATATAATCTCAATGTAACACATTTGTATAACAGATATTATGTCGAAGGTAGATAACCATTACATTATATATTATATATTATATATTATGTAAAATTTATAAAATCTATATATTATTGTTATATTCACATTATATAATAACTGCGCTCGGCATTTATTTGTAATTAGGAAATAATAGATTTAGTACTTATATCAGAAAACATGCATTTTACACAGAGTACACAGTTACTGATAGACTGAAATTTCTTATTCCTTGTCCCTATTGCCTGTATTTTTCAGGTAAACAACGACCAGTGACGACTCTGAAAAGAGAATGTTTTTTTTTAACAGCGTTTAGTTTTGTTATAACAATTAATTTATATACATTCCTGCAGAGAACAGGTATTTATTCTCTTTTTTTTCGATCGAAATTATTGTTTATCATTATTTATATTGTGCTATTAGGGCTATTGTGTTTGCGGAGTAAGACGATCTATACGGTATCTGAAAATAAATTTGAGACAATCTTAAGTAAAACTTAATTATAAATCATCTGAAAGATAATTTTCTTAATTATGCCCTTATATGTACAATAATTCCATAAGTTCTATATAAGAGACATCTTAGAAACGACTGGAAGATATTCTATCTGTTTCAGATGTCTTTATAGAATATCTCTAAGGGCCAATTGTCTCATCTTTTAATAAATTGTACCTGTGAGGTAAATCTGGTAATCCACGCATGTGATTAGGTAATCTTGCTACTTACCCAATAGGTAAAATTTACCAAAAGGTGAAACAACTGACCCTAAGATGTATTGTACACATTTAGTTGATTCGAGATAAAATATTTCCTGAATATGTCTTATATGAAGTATATTCATGATTTAGTCATTATAATAAACTGATGATATCTTAAAGATGTTGAGATATACTTCTACGATAATTTCAGTATATCCCACAATTTCCATTGCTGTGTGGATATACAGTTACAACCGCCAAATTATATATATATGTAATAATATAAAAATAAATTAAATTCTTCCTGAAGGTTTAGTTTTCAGTATGGCTGTGTGAGATATTTATATATGCATTTAAAACAATTAAATTGCAAAGATATGTCTCTATAATATACGTAAAATACATAAATATGACATATATGTGTCGAAAGTTGAAATATGCATTTTATCAATATAATGATCAAATTTTTTTTTAATCAAAATAGAATATTCTGGAGACGTTTTATATTAATACAATGATAATTATAAATATCCTAAGTTATAAATGTGTGTTCTAAGTCATCATATGGATGATTTAATGTTTTGGATCAGAATGGGATCAATCTGATCAAATTAGAATATCCTAAGGAAATACATTGCTATGTGGGTATGTATCCTCAGAAAAGTGGATCTTGCTATGTAGTTTACATCCACTTTGTCAGGTGACAGTAATGCGCGACAACATTTTGCGATTACAGGTTTTGAACCATCACGTCCTCTCTCAGGTTTCTCTTTAATTCTTGTGCTCAAATTGTCAATTTTCGGCTTCAACCTTTAAACCTTTACCATTAAAAAGCATGGCAATGCTTGATCTATATATATATGTCATTGAGTTTAACTTATTTCTCATCTCTTTCTAATTCTAGCATTAGAAAAAGATGTAGAATAAATAAAATTTCTAACGTTTCTATCGTTACAATGTGAGAGTGTTGAAAAAAATAGAGAATGATGAGAAAGAATGAAGAGGGAGTGGTTTCGTTTCGTTATAGGGGCTGCTTCTGTTTTGTAGTTTTTTTCTCTAGGCTTTTTACTTCTCTTTGACTAATGTGTGCTTTCTTCTTCCAGGACGATTCGATGCCTGAGAAAAAGGATCCCACACATTATTCCGAGCAAGATCCCAAATCGATGAACGTTAGTATTTTTTCTCGGTTAAAAGGTAAATTTTTATAAGCTGCTCAAACCGGCTGTTTCAGCAATACAAAGGATCACGTCAAAATTGACGAATGATGACCATATGATTGTCTTGTCACTAAAATAGCCGGTTTGAGTAGTTTTTAGTCGCAAAAATTTACCTTTAAGGTTAGTTTATAATAACCATATTTAATAATAACCATAATTTGCTTTCCATAGCCGTAGTAGCCGTTATCGCAATCTGTTAAGAAGCGGTTTATAATAGTCGGTACTTTGCTGTTATGGCCGCGTTATAGTCCTGAAAATCGTTAACAATATAAATAAATTTTAAACTTAATAATAAATATGGATTTGACCGACATGGCAGTGTATAGAATGTTCCTGTTAATTCTGGAGCTAGCATGTGTATTGTATATGCAGACGCACCGTTAAATAAAAAAATCAGAAAAAACGCCGTTGGAGTGTACGTCTAATAAATAGAAAAGGAAAGAAAAAAGATATTTTATAAATGTTGAAATTATTCGACCCAGAAAATCAAATCAGTCGTTTATTTTTATTTCTTTTGATTTTAAATCTTTCTTGAATAAGTTAAAAGAAAAGTTCTTTTGAATTCCTTGGTATTTTGCACTTTTCCATTCTTTTGTACTTTTTCCATATTTGTCCGTACTTGTAGGCCGGTAAAGATAAAGTTAAGTCAACTTTTCGGTTACGGCCAAAATAAATAAATTTTTGTTAGCTATTCTAAATATATGATAATACGGATTTTCTTCCTTTTATGGCACTGGTCTAAGTTAACGGTTACGGCTTATTATAAACCGGCCCTTAGGGTGCTTTTTCATGTTGACGCTCGATGCTCATTTTCAGCGTCAAAACAGGTCACGTGATCAGAATTGATATTTGGTATACAATTTGGTCACGTGATTTGTTTTAATGCTGAAAATGAGTATCAAGCGTCAGCATAAAAAAGCACCCTTAATCCTGAGTTGTAAAATTAGGCTCCTATTCTTGAAAAGTATTGCATACGAAAGACTAGGGAAATACTATAATGTAGAGAAATACTGTAGTATTTCCTTCGTTTTTTGTATGCAATATTTTTCAAGAATAAGGCTTCTGAACTTTACAAATTTTTCGGTTTTTTCATGATTCTCACGTGCACCTGGTTACGATATAAGAATACAAGGGTTGTGTTCCAAATTTACTGCCAGCACTAAAAATGTTACAGTTTACGTTACATGCACTATAGATTTTTAGCAGATTATTGACAGTTAATTTTGGACTATGTTTCAAAACTTCCTCTCAGAAAAAAATTTACTCGAAATATATAGTACACGTATACTATAGTATATAAAATAAAATTTTCTTCGGAGAAGACGTTTTGGAACGTACCCTTGGAACTTGGAACATAGCCAAAAGTACAGTCAAGGCTTAAACACAATAGGCACAGGCAATAAGCACAGGCAACAGGGAAAAATGAATTATCCAATTAGAACTTTGGTGTGTAAGTTCGATATTATATTCCAGAGTTCTGATTGGACGGCTCGTTATTCCCTGTTGCCTGTATCTATTGCCTGTGTCTATTGTGTTTAAACCTTCAGGGTGCGATTACATGGAGCGCGGTACGCGGTACAATAATTAATAATAACTAGGCAACTAGGCAACCGTGTACCATGTACCACCTATTTCTTTCGCTCATATTACTTGAAGCGCAGTTTGCGCGCGGTTTGCGGCACGAGCTAGTGACAAACTCATATTAGTCTGAATTTTTTTTAATATATTGTATTAACTTATTTTAATGCATACTTTATTGATACTCTTATTTTTAAGATTTACTTAATAATTGCGTTTAAATCAATTAATTCCATTCTAAAATGCATAGCGGTGTATAGTAATGTGAGTTTGTTACTACTAGCTTCTGCGTTCCATGTAATATCAGCGAAAAAATAGGCGGTGCGTGATACGCGGTTTCCTAGTTGCCTAGTTAGATACTATTAGTTACTATACCACATACCGCGTACTGCGCTTCATGTAATTGCACCCTCAGGATCTAAAAGGTCGCAACACTTTCTTTTCGATGGATTTCGGAATGTAGCTTGCTCCCCAAGCGATTGGTTCTTACTTATGGACCCATGAATAAAAGCCAATCGCTCGATGAATAAGTTACATTCCAAAACCCATTCGAAAAAAAGTGTTGCAACTTTTTAGGCTCCGACTGTACCATTGCGCATAATGGATGCATTCAGTGGCTGCGTTCAGCGGACTCAACAGTTGAGTGAGCGCTCACTGTTATTGATGTATTCTTTTAAATCTAAAATTCTGATTAAATAAACTAAAAGAATACACCAATAACAGCGAGCACTCACTCAACTGTTGAATCCGCTGGGATTCGATTGTGGATTTTGAAAGGAAATGAAAATTACAAAAGTGAGCAAAGGTTACTAGGTATTGATCAATTAAATTATGAATACTCTAATTAATTTGCTCACTTTTGTAATTTGTACCTTATTTAAAAGTACTGAATGTAGCCAGTACTATAACTGAGCGCTTAGTGAGCGCTTGCATCTGATTGGCATACTTGCATAATTTATTAGATTTAAAAATATACACCAATTAGATATAAGAGCTCACTGAGCTTCAGTGAGCGGTGTAGTACTGAGTGCACCCAATAGCGATAGCAATATTGGAAATAACCAATCAAATTTTTCTCTATACACTTTCCTGCATATAATAGTGCTAGTATATTAAAATAGCCAATCAAATTTTGGCTTCAATTCACTTTCTTACTATGCATTCTCGGTTGAATACACCTTGGCTGCTGTCAATGGGCGCATTCAGCGGATTCAACAGTTGAGTGAGCGCTCATTGTTATTGGTGTATTCTTTTAGCTCATCCAATCCAGAATTTTAGATTTAGAAGAATACATCAATAACAGCGAGCTTTCACTCAACTGTTAAGTCCGCTGAATGCGCTCAATTTGGATGTTTTCAGTGCTTTTCAGTACTTTTATTTTTAGAGGCTCCGCATAATAAAAGGAACAGGGAACAGAGAATAAGAATTTCAACATATCAGAAACTGTGTATTCCACAATACATGGTTTCTGATAAGTTGAAATTCTTATTCTGTTCTCTGTTTCTTTTATTGTGTGGAGTCCCATATTTTACGTCTAATAAAGACATAATGATGATTACAAGCGCTTGAAGCGCATAAACATCCAAATCGACCTCAGTTGTTTTTTTTATGTCATGCACATAGTTGCGTGGCCGAGCTCGACGGGGTAATTTTTATAAATATAAAACGATGACGTACAAACGTAAAAAGACTCACAGAGGTGACATGCATTTGAAGAAGAATTGGAAAACGAAACGGAGAACAAAGGACTTGGACGAGGTGAACCGCATCAGTTTGTCTAAACATAACCTTCTCGACACATGGTCGGCCTGTCCTGTTTTTCACGTCTTGCGATCATCGCTTCGACAAATAATACGTGATTGTTTCTAGATTGACGAGGATCTGAAGGAAGAGAACGCGAGGAAACTGTTAAACCAGGAAGTAGATTTCGATAAGCCAGGAGCGGCCCAGTATTATTGCGTGCATTGCGCGTAAGTTCACAATATAAGTCTAACCTAAAAATTCAAATCGATAATTGTTGAGTTTAACCTCTTTATTTCTAATTTTGATAAAATTAGACCCGTTTAACGCATTTTTGCACAAAATAAACGAATCTGGCAAAAAAAATTGTCGCTTTTTTGTCAGATTTGTTCATTTCGTGCAAAAACGCATTGAATGGGACTAATTTTACCAAAATTTAAGACGAAGAGGTTAGACTCCACAATTACATCAAATTGAATACCCATAGGCCGTCGAATACATGCTTTGCACGATCGACTCAAGATCTATATATGTCGATGAATATAATGGGCTACAGAACGCAGGAATGCAGAACGCAGAAGATTGAATGAAGTTGTACTTTTGTGATCTGCGTCCTATATCCTGCGTATTGTGGCTTGTGCCCTATTATAATTTGAAATACAGGGTGTTAGTTAAGTATGTTGCCATACTCAACAGTGCAATTTTTTGGTTTATTTCAAATAAAAAAGTCCATATAAACATGTGTCCTAAAGGGCTTAGTTTCCGAAATAAAAAAATTTAAACGAGTAGTAATAATCTATTTATTTGAAAGAAATACAGCTTGAACTAGTCAAAAACAGAAAAACAAAAAGGTTTTAGTTCTTCTGATGAAATAAAACAATTAGATGAATTGTTGAAAATGTCTGCCTTGCGCTATGATACATCTATCAAACCTTCTTCTCAAAGATTGACGAACATGCTCAAAGATAGTAAGTATGTTATGTATTGCCTCACATGAAGCAACTATTCGGTTCCTCAAATCATTCTCATTCTCAATTGGGATGATATAAACCAATGATTTCAGATACTTCCGTTGAGTCAAAGGTCAAACATTTCGCGATCTCTGATACACATGCAGATCCAGCGAAGAGAGTTATAGGCCAGTATTCATAGTCGATTCTTATCAGATATGGGATTCTGTCTCAGAGGTACAGTCTTAAAATATGATAAACCAAGACACTCAGAGAGTTGTCTCGAGACATTAGTTGAGGACGGTTTTATAATAAGAATGGGGACAATTCAAAGGAAACAATTCAAAGGATTTAAGTCTGATGATCTAGGAGGCTTTGACTTTGTTACTTTGTTCACAGTTGTGCGAATGGTAACTCATACGAAGCAAGGCAGAAAGATATCTCGAACGCAATTTACCATTTCGTCAAACATTTGTGAACATTCACCTGTATTTTGGAAACTAAGCCGTTTAGGACACATGTTTATATGGCCTTTTTTACTTGAAAACCAAGAAAAAGAATC
Source organism: Trachymyrmex septentrionalis (assembly GCF_001594115.1). Lineage (NCBI taxonomy): Eukaryota > Metazoa > Arthropoda > Insecta > Hymenoptera > Formicidae > Trachymyrmex > Trachymyrmex septentrionalis. The sequence continues at coordinate 105,292 of NW_017305977.1, read as the reverse complement.
GCTCTATTGAATATGGCAACATACCTAACTAATACCCTGTATATTTCACTTGTGATCTGCGACCTGTATTTTGCATGCTGTATAGATCGGGCTGGATTAAAAGAGACTTGTTAATAAGAAATTTTTTTGTATGAAGAAATCTGAATGGAAAAGAGAATTTATATAAGAAATATATTGATTCAATTTTTACTTTGCGCTATATTACTTAAAGCCTATTCTACTGATGTGCTTTTTGTTTCCTGTTTCTTGTTTTTTGCTATTTTTTACATCTTGTCTTCTTGTTTCTTATCGGTTTTTTTATTTATGTCGCCCGACATAAAAGTTAACGAACTTTGAAAGAAACAAAAAATACAATTGTCAATAAAACGGTTAGAAACGAGAAAAAAGCAAAAGGTAAAAAGCAAGAAACAAACAGCATTGTAGAATAGTTTTAAGGATGTAGCTATAGGTAGAAAATACCTCATCCGAGGGATTATATTGGAAAAAAAAATTGAGCATGTACAAATACTAGACGTTCTGAAGTAATACTGTAAGATTTGTAATTTTGAACTCAAAGCTGTGTCAGTGTCTGTTGCCTTCCTTTCGTATTTTCATTAACTTTTCGAAATTAATGCCAATAAAGTAAATTAAAAAGGCTCATACAATAAGGCTCCTTTAACAATAAAAACTTAAGGAAACTTGCCAATGTGAGTCTACACAAGATATTCATTAATCATAACAATGATTAATGTATTCAAAAATATAATTACAGACGTTTTGACATCACTATTGTGTCCTTTTCAAAGTAAAAAAATATATAATCTTCCAGTATACATTGAATTCATTAGATATGTGTTGTTAAAAGTGTACATCGTTAAGCTGTAATTTTTGTCTGTAATCTTTATCTGTCGTATCTCGGATATTCGAACTACTACGAAAGTCATTGAGAAACAGATTAACGATGTTCTGTACGACAGATGAAGATTACAGTCTTGACAAAATTACAGTTTAACGATGTATTTTACACGTTTGACAACACATGTATATAATGAATTCAATGTATACTAGAAGATTACGTATTTTTTACACTTTGAAGAGGACACAATATTGATGTCGAAATGTGTACGTAATTTTATTATATTTTTGAATACATTAATCATTCTTATCACACTGAACATCTTGTGTAAGCTCACATTGGCAAGTTTCTTTAAGGGGGGATACCACCTTTGAGACTTCAAAATAATACTTAAATTGGCAACTTTTTGCAGTAAACTAATAAAGTCAATCAAAAATCGTTTTGAAGGGTTTTAATATATAAAGTTTTGAGAGTACAAAAAAATTGTTTTCATCTCACAAGATGGCGGCGTTATAGTAGAATAAAAATTTAAGGGGGGATACCACCTTTGAGGCTTAAAAATAATATTTAAATTTGACAATTTTTTGCAGTAAACTAATAAAATCAATCAAAAAATCGTTTTGAAAGGCTTTAATATATAAAGTTTTGAAAGTACAAAAAAATTTTTTTTTTTATTTTCATCTCACAAGATGGCGACGTTATAAATGTTATAATAGAACCATTGAACCTCCTTTTTCAGTGAGTGTATAAACGGTATACACGAAATTTTGTACACCATTAAATCTGGAACAAAAATCCAAAGAATTTTATAATAAAGAATAGTTTTGCATAGATGCACTTTACAATTTCTCATCATTTTTGCATTTCATATTTAGCAGGATCACCTTGTGAAAACACTGATTACTAGTGGGAACAGAAAAAAATGTACTAAATTTTAATAAATTGAATAGTACTAATATAACATTTATTTATGGAAAATAAGTACTTATTAAATAAAATATAATAATAAGCAAATCAAATTAATGGTTCTTGTACCAGGTAACTATATGTTTACATTTAGTAAATATTCATCTGGCACTATTCGAATATTGTTAAAATTTAGTACATTTTTTTCTCAGTGAAGATAAAAATTAAACTGTGCATTCACAGAAGGATTAATTAAAAGACAATTTATTTCGAAGAATCAAAATGATATAACTTGCATAAAAAAAGAATAAATACCAAGTTTATTTTAGTAAAAATAATCAAAATTTGCAGCTACAATAAAAAATTGAATTGTTTGATATTTTTGTGTAAAATAGTAATTGCTACAATAATACAATATGTAGATAGACAAGAATTAAAAACTAATAGTAAATTCGAATATAATGCAATTTTTATCTTAACACTTATATTAAGTACTTATATTAAGTACTTCACACATTAAGTTAAATTATTTTTACTTTTATTTGAATATTTGGTATTCAAACAATCACCAGCCTAATCACATAGCCTAATAAATCCACCATCAGCTCCAGAGAATTAAGAAAGGAATATGTGTGAATACAAGCTAATGCTCAGAATTATGTGAGATGAATTACATGATTATGTCATGCAGAATTACAAATCTTTGGACAGAACTGTTCTAGAACTTCACAGAACATCAAAGCCTCTATTCTTGAAAAGAATCGTGTACGAGAAACTAGGGAAATATAGTATATAAATGTAAAAAAAAAAAGGTTTTTGAGAATATTGACCAAATTTCTCACAATTTGTTTTTTAATGGTAAATCAGACAATTTAACAAATAATTACGTTATGCATGGTTTGCACAACTCTTTGACTTCATGTAAGTAATATTATTTTTTCATAAAATTGTGATTCTCCGATGTAATTATAAAAATCTAATTGTAATTCTTGTATAGCAAATTGAACAATTTGATGACAAAAATTCGACAAGTGGACATCTAATAGTTTGACCATTAATCCATGTATTAGAGTATTTTCTTTCATAAGTTTTTTCGAATAATTTGTATCGTATGATTAATTGTATCGAGGACCCGAACCAAAATGTATACATGTATTTACTTTCTTAATAAATTGCGTTTAAATTATACTTGAACATCCTATGTTGGCTCATATCAGCATTGCTTATTGTTTTACATTTAACAATAAAAACTTAATTTGATTTTAGGAGGTATTTTATAGACAAAACTGCTCTGCATACTCACTTCAATACTAAAGGGCATAAACGACGAATGAAAGCGCTCGAATTAGAGCCGTATACTATCCAAGAATCGGAAAGAGCAGCAGGCAAAGGAAGTTACATCACGCCGCAAAAACGAAAGATTGAAACCATAACACAGGAAGATCTGGACATAAATACTGCGTCAGATGCTAAAGTAATGAAAATAAACGAATAGAGTTACCTTACAATTCATTTCGAATTGTTATATCTTTAGTGCGATGCAAGAAAGAAGAGAACAAATTTAAATTAGAAAATTGTAATGATTAATAATTTGTATAGATTTACTTACGCTTTAAAGCGTACATACAGAACTTTGATATGTGATGTTCGTCTAAGGACTGCCCACCCACTAAACTTTGAGAGAGATTATAGTTCAGCACTGTACATTTCCGGTAATAAGGCTTACAAATCGTTTGCGTATCTGTCGCCATATTTAGACTTCGATGAGAGATTCGCCAATATAGACAAATTACAGAAAAATCTCGCATTGCGCGGGATGGATGTAGACATCGTTCTATTGAAGGAAGCGTGGGATTTCTATACAAAGATGGTTGCGGACAGATATGCATTAGAAAACAATAACAAGAAACTGACGGATCGCATGAGAACTCTACTGGAAAACGTCGAGCATACTGCTGAGCAGGAACAAGAGATGCTCAAGTTGCGCACACAGCTCAAGATCATAAGACAAGATTTAAAGACGATGAAGGAAGCGATGTGGGACTTAGATGAAGATGTAATAGAAAAGGTCTTGAAATTACCGAACGAGTTGGATCCTAGAACGCCTGTCGGCGAACCGGTGATACTGAAGAGTGTTGGCAACTTGCCAGAAATATCGGAAAAGAAGAGAAGTCACCTCGACGTTGGGACTAGTCTAGACCTGCTAGAATACAAGAATCCTATGTGTTATTTCCTAAGCAATGACGCGGCTTTGTTCGAGCTTGCTATACTGGCACACGTAGGCCGAATTCTTGGCGAAAACAACATGATTAAGATAGTCGGTACTGATTTCAGCCGCAGTTTTGTGGTAGAGGCTTGCGGTTTAAATCACGAGGATCCTATGACCACTTTTGTGATAGAGAATCATAACGAAGTCGAGAGAGGTTCGCCAAATCGCATGCATCTGGTCGGTGGCGCAAGCTTGGCCTCTTTCCTGGCATTGCATACAAAGCAGCTGATAAATCCCAAGAATTTCCCGCTCAAGTATTTTGCCACGGGCAGACAGTATATACCATCACCGCAAGATTCGCACACTTATGGCTTATTCACCGTATGCCAGGCTTCCGTTGCACACTCCTTCATCATGGTAAAAGACGCAAAGAGCGAGCAATACAAAATTTTGTTCGAAGAACTTTTGGAGATTGTATGCAGATTGTACGACGATCTGTGCGATCATTATCGCGTCGTCATGCGACCCGCATCCGAGTTGCAATCTTCTGAGGAAATGCGCGTATCTTTCGAGATGTGGTCGCCATTCATGAACCGATACATTGAGATCGGTCACGTATCTACATATGGTGATTATTTCAGCAAGAGATTACTGATTGCCTATCAAACATCCACTGGCAGGGAATTCCCTACCATAATATCAGGCACTGTTCTCTCCGTTCCGCGTCTACTGGCTTGTCTGCTCGAACAGAATCCTGACAGATTCGTGATTCCATTAAAGATTGCCGAATTTATATTGTCAGACAATTATGTTATGTAAATTAGTCATAAAAATATATAATTTTGTCCATGATATTGCTCTTAAGATATTATTTTATTTCATAAAAAAATGTTAGGCAAATTTTTCAAGTGTGTTAACAGAAAGAACAATTAAAAGACAAAAGAAGCTCAAAAAGGAATAAAAGTAAATAATAGACGTAATATAAATAATAATGTGAATGATTCATATATTGTAGTGAAAAAACGTTTTTGACCTTTATTTGGTTTTCATCAATTCTAAACAAAAGTAAAGTCAAAACCATTATATGTAAATTATTCTATTATAGAGATCGCACTTAATATTCTAACAATAAGTTAATGCAACAGAACAAAAGTGTAATAAGAGACCATGTCATATACTATTAATTACAAAATATATAAATAAGTTAAATAATAAACAATAATAAGATTTTATTAATTTTTCCGGACTTTATCAAACGCAATTAAATTACTGCAATAATATCACAAGTTAAATTGACAAGCAAATTCTCAATCTTCAATCCGATATCATATAAGGGTGTTAATGTGCTGAAAAACTTTAAATAAATTTATTGCACACAAATATTGTGTTTGATAAAGTCCGGAAAAATTTCGGCGTGCAGTTTAAATAACTACAAAAGTGATATATATGCATGTACATATATAAGATATAGACTAGATAATTCACTGTGAATTATTTAGGTATTTAGAAGATCTAGCTTTGATCGTTATAGGCTTGAATATGCTTATATTTAAGTATTAAATAATAAGTACGTCAATAGTTAAAATATAATAACAAATTCATCGAGACGAGAATTCTGTCAAGTCCAAAGGAAATAATGTACAATCCGTAATCAAATATTATAAAAAAGGTGAGTCAATCTATTAAAATAATCAGAAAAAATATTTTAAATATATATATTTTAAAATATTCTAATAAAATAAAATAGAAAAGCAAAAAGTCATAGGCTTAATATGAATTTTGATGATCAAAAATGCTTAAATTTATTGTGCGGAGCATTTTAAATGGTCTTTTATTATTATTGATGCTTTCTGAGAAAGGCTTGTTCAACGTTACGTGTATAAAATAGGTAAATGATATAAGTATAAATGTATAAGATAGATCGATAAACGCAAAATTTTTCTTTCAATAAGTCAAGTATGTTCAAATAGGAATCATGAAGCATCTCCGTGTCTTTTTGATAATTTATACTATTATTATTTTGTTTCTGTCTAAAGACGTCATTTCGGAAATGATTCTCTTATGGTAATTACGTTCTAAGTCTAATATTTCTATATTATCCCGGTCGAATGTACGATTACGTTTTATATGTTCAGACATAATTGAATGCTTCGATAAATCCAATCTGATGTTGAAAACACAGTAAGCCTACTTTTCTATTTTATTTCTTTTCTATTTTATTTATTAAAATATTCCTTCTGACAGTTTTGAATAGATTGATTAGCCTTTTTTCACAATATCAGATTACACTACTTCCTTTGGATTTAAGGAGATCCTAAAGCAAAGTCCTCAAACTCCAACGAAATCATCAGAAGTCGCGCCGTGTGCCGCACATCGACAACATCGATATCTTTTTATATTACCACAGCATATCTCACGCAACGTGTGACTGCGTGTATCACCTATGATATACGCAGTCACACGTACGTGTCAATTTTCATATAACAAATTTACCTTGAACCGATAAATTTGTTATCTTCATTTTAATTATTGACTATTATTTACTTTATTACTATTATTTTACTTATTTATATATTATATTTTGTAATTAGTAATATCATCGAGATACTATTAAAGACCGTCAACGCTGGGCAAATTTTTGGCGGTATAAAAAGGATCCGGAAGTAATTGAAGAATGTTGACATTATCGACAATTGATATAAATTTGCTATTATTAACAATAAAAATATTTGGCTCATATATTATTAAATTCATGATTTTTTACATAAATAAATATGCATACTTGTATATTCTATATATTGCAGAAAAATTACAATTTTTTCTCTGCAGTTATCATCTCTCTGTTGATAATCAAACTTTAACGATAACACTGAAATAACAATTTTAAAGAAAAATCAAGTATTATTGAGTTATAAATGCATAAATACGTCTATTAAACTAATAAATCATAAAATTAGTACAATATTATCAGTTTTTAACTCTTAATCACTTCAATATTCACAAGGACGCGAACTTCTATAAGGATGTCGGTCTTTAATAGTATCTTGTCGGTGGTACGCGATGCTATACGCTTTGAAGCGTTTTTTAATTGGTCAGTAAAATTCTTGTAATTAGTCCATTGAATGCTTCAAAGCATTTATAACAAGACTTTGATCACAGCCTATAAACATATGGACTGCCAGTAACCAACTTCAGACGTGTCACTAAGCTGGAGGATTACTCCGGATCTACAATAGATTTTTAAGCTTTAAGCTATAAGGAATAGACGAATCACAATCACTTATTCTTCTTGCATTCAATTGTAGGTAGTCAATTTCTTACAGCTTAAAACTTAAAATACCTATTGTAGATCCGGATTTTGGCTTTGTCCCGGACAGTAATTTTCTATGGGAGTGGGGATCTTTGACTATAGTATACAGTGTGCAACGGTCAGTAAAGATCTCTGTTCCCCGAGGAGACTATTCAAAAGATTTTAAAATCCATTAATTTGCATGGTACTGTGACTCTGTGACTTGAGTCGGAAAATCGAATAAGGAGAAAACAGAAGAAGAAGAAGAATGGTCAGTAACAGTGCGTGTATAATGTAAGCATGATAATTTTCGCATTTGAACTTGCCAGTCTTTACTGTTCCTATTTCTATTGGTTCTTGTCTTTAGTTCTTTGCTAAATCTAAGTATAGAAACCAATCGTATTAAAGAATCACTAAGCGCTAACTGATTAGCTTTCTCTGCTGAACGCAACCAATCTTCAGTCAACTTCAGTTTGGCGACACTGAGGTTGTGTTCCCAAATTTACTGCTAGTACTAAAAATCTATAATGTATATCACATACAGTATAGATTTTCAGTAGTGGCAATAAAATTTACTGTCAGTACTAAAAATCTATAGTTTACGTCACATACACTACAGATTTTTAGTAATGGCAGTAAATTTTGAAACAGCTCGAGAGTATACAAATTTCCTACACCAAAAATAAGGGACTAGTAGGCTATATATTTATAGTCAAAGAACGAAATAAAGTGTGCTAGAGACCCTCTAATCAGAGTCTGTCCAGTGGCCATCTGAAGTGGCCGCCATTTTTCATCGAAATTGTACGAGAAAGAAAAATCGTACTATCTCTTTTCATCTTACGCTGCAGTCACAGTATAAGCACAGTATATACAATAGCGCAACTCTCTGTGGGCACTTTTGATGTTAGTGTTAAGCCAAAATGAAGTGCGCATGCGTGAAATAAGTAAGTTACCTAGCGTTACCACGGTTATCACCTAAACTTCTTTTTCTTTTCATCTTTTTTTTACTCTGTCAAAATTCCTCGCAAAACTCACTAGATTTATTCACATCGCAATCCAACGAATTCGTTGAAGTGAGTAAGTGCTATTGTAAGAATATATTGGGGCATATTAGAGCATGCGACGCGAATAAACCTAATATTGCGATGATATAATTTAAACTTTATGAAAATTAATAAAAATAAATTGTAAATATATTGAAAAATAAAGAAAAAATATAGAAAAATTAAGGAAAAATATTAAATTAACTTAAAAATGTATATTTGTATAAAGAAAATGTATATTTGTATTATGTAATTACAATATATATCTATGAAAATGTTATAAAGCTGATATAAAAGAAATTTATATACATATATGTCCAAAAAATAAGTTTAAAATACAATAAATAAAAAGAAATCCTTTTTAATCGACTTTCTGTGTTCCTTTTTGTTCAGTTTTTCACTTTATCACTTGTTTCACAAAAATTAGAGCAATTTCTCGAGATTTCTCACCAACATTTCACCAAATAGACAATACATGTAATACTTCCCTCTAAATTTCTATTCTGAATCATGTATGCTTAAAAGACAAATGTTTAAGTGGAACATTGGAACGCTTATTTAAATAGAGAGAAAAAGAGAGAGAATAAAAAAGGAGGAAAAAAGACAAGACAACTTACTTATTTGACACTTCATTTTGGCCAACATAAAATCAGGAGAGTTACGCTACTGTATATACTGTAGCATAAGTACATACAGTATGGACACTGAGCGTCGGCACCTTTGATGTACTGGGTTCCCGGTCACATAACTCGCCGCCATGTTGTGAGTTGGAAAAGCACTAAATTTGAATTTTTATAACATTACAGAATGATTTTTCTAAAAAAAAAAAAAAAACAATTCGATCGTGTCATGGAAATTGTTTATAGCGTATATATTTTTAAATCAAAATTATATAATAATATAATGTTAACGAACTTGTTATATAAAGATAATATTCACATTAATAATAATAATAATATTAAACAATAATAAGTAA
>NW_017305977.1:80155-95912 GCF_001594115.1 Trachymyrmex septentrionalis | reverse complement strand
CCCGCACGCACGCCCGCCCGCCCGGCCCGCCCAAATGTATACTTTATTACGAGAATACTTATCAAATACAAATATAATAGTCTACACAATATAGAGTCTCCGAAAAAATTTGATTAAACTTTTTAGTATAACTTAATTTTATTAACCCTTTGCACTACTTTTCTCTTATAAATTAAAAAAAAATTAAGCTTTGTACGAACGATGTATCACAGCTCTCATTCGTGATACTTACGTTTGGTCCGATTTCCTTATCGATTTCCTTACGAGTCTCGCTTACGATATTGTAAGCAAAAGGATTAATTATATTTTATGAGAAGGAGATCCAGTTAACCTAACCTAATCTAACCTGCAATTTCAACTTACTGAAGCCAGCCATATTCCTGGTTAGAAATCGATGCATGCGCATTAAAAATTGGAGACCATATAAAAGTTTAGTGTCCATACTGTATGTACTTATACTGTACTATTATTGTACTTATACAGTTGCGCTGTAAAGCGGAGAGCACAGACTCTTGCATAGTATAAAACATGAAGCATAAGAAAATCAACCAAAGTCTTTTATTTCATGGAAAGGAAGGAAATAAAGGCCTTTGATTAGTTCATTTTCTTATGCATTGTGTTATGCGTAAGAGTCTATACTCCCCGTCTAAGTTGCAGCTTTATAGAGACGCTCTAAAAGCTTTATAGTTCTTGACACATATTCTGACACGTTCAAGCTACTAGCTGACGATTAAAATTTAAAAAACGTAAAAATTTAGTATTATCTAATCATAAATATTACAACAGCAAGTTCATGGCCATATATTATGCATTTAAAGTACAATAAAAACATAATGTATTTTCATTATGCATTTAATAGAATGGATGAAAAATGTCAGATCAATTACAAATTGGAGAGAAGGTGGCCAGACTCTGATTAGAGAGTTTCTAGTGTGTGCAGTTAGACAGTGTCTCTTTCTAATCTCTGCCTTCTATCTATGGATTGTTTATAAGGAGGAAATTATATCAACTATGAAACGCTAAACATGGGACGATATTCATAGTCCATTTTTATTTCAAAACTGTCTTAAATATAATGTCTTAAAATGTTAATACAGTTCTCGAATTGATTTATTTATATTTTAAGACTGTACTTAAGACAGTCTTAAATTGTGCAAGAAAAGAATTAGTACCAACTTCATAAAACAGCTTGATATTCATAGTCTATTTTTACATTTGAGGATGTCATCACATGACGTAACCTGCGTAAGCGTAACCAGGGATTCGATTCTTCAATCAAAGTAAAAATTTTAAAAGTGAGCAAATTTACTAGGTATTGACCAATGAAAATATCAATATTATTGTAAATTTTTGTAATTTTTACTTTGTTTCAAGATATAGAATCAATTTCCAGAGAAAAACCTGAGAGAGGACATAATGGCCCAAAATCTGTAACCGCAAAATGCTGCTGCGTACTACTGCCCTCTGACAAAGTGGACATAAACTATATAGCAATGTCCACTTTTCAAGGCTGGAGATAATAAATCAATATTTGATTCATATAATCGTGTTAGCATGTAATTGTAGGTCTCCGACCTGTCTCTATTTCGTCGTGTATCGCTAAAGTCTTTTTGAAAAATTAATTATGCACCATTTTGAGAAGTATATTAAAATAGGTAATATTCTACCGGAGTCTCAAGTCGGTTTCAAAGGGACGTTCTTGTGACCATTATTTGGCCCACATTAATTTGGAAGTCTACAAGGCTTTTATGCAGCGTAAACTCCTGGATGCTTTATTCTTGGATATAAAGGGGGCATATGACAATGTTAATTTGGATCTACAATGAGTTAAATAATATGAATATCCCTGTATCTTATAAATCTTATTTTCAATTTTTCTTGTCGTATAGATTAAGATTCTATAATAACAGTATCTTACTTGCTATTAAAATAATTCAAAGGGATCTCCCATAGGGCTCTGTTCTGAGCCCTTTGCTTTTTAATATTTACATTAGGAAAATAATTTTTAAAATTCCACATCATTGCAATACTATTCGATTTGCTGAAGACATTGTGGTTTTATCCAAGGATAATAACCCTGTGTTGGTAAATGTTTTACGGAGGCCTTTTATCTTCACAGTTGGTTGGATTCGATTAACCTGTTATTGGAAATAAACAAAACCCAATACATCGAACCAAAAAATTTCAGATTCCGGAATCAATTAAACTCTTTAATACTCAAATTCTCTTTAGCAAATCTATTTGTTATTTGGAACTTGTTATGAATCCAGATTTAAGATGAAAATCTTATTTAAAGAATAAGTCTACACAATTCATAAATATTTTCAAATGGATATCAGCATCTTCATAGAATATCAGTCTCCCTAAGCTATTAAAATTTATTAACGCAATTTTATTGGCTCAATTTGAATGGGGGGCCTTTGGTTTATTAATGCAGCCAACTCGTACCTTGACATCATTAGAAATTTATTGTGTATTGTTTATAAGATGGGCTTGGGTCTCCCAAGAGCTGCGTCCAACAGAGTCTGTTGGAAGTTTTCGAGATAAAATTCCTATATTTATACGATTAATAAGTTGTCTGAGGATTTCTTACTCAAGTGTATTCAATTAAAGCATTATAGGATCATTAATAAATTGATTAATATATTAATGTTATCTTCGTCAGATGAAGTAGCAAAAAGAAATATCCCCTTTATATTGGATAAATGGAATGAATTAAAACCTTTGAAACACTCCCTTTATATTTGGTACGTAGTTTTCGCCTACTCGCATCAGGGTGCCTCTATGATTTCAATTGATTTTGACTCCGGTATATTAGCTAAAGAGTGTGGTAATCCAAGTAGGGCTTTCTCGAACCTGATAGCAGAGCCAACTCGGATCAAGAACTAAATATTTATACCGATAGATCCATAATCAAAACTCAAAATAATAACAGCCTCATAAGATCAGCGATTTGGATCCCAAAATTTAATTATAATATATAAGATATAAGTTGAACCACACAACACAACACAACACACAACTTGTCCAATTCCTTTGAGGCAGAAGCTTGGCTAATTTCGAAGGCCATTGATTACATTTTGATAAAGGAAATTAAATTTGCGAATATCTGTACAGATTCTCTCAGTTGTTTAAGGGCTATACAATCCGGTTACCCCAAGAAATTTAGATTATGTTTATTAATATATGATATCCAAAATAAAATTTATAGTTCCTAATACAAAGAACAAAATACAAATATTCGTTTGATGAACAAAATCAGATAATTAATCTCTAATCGTACTGAAATTCTTAATGAATTGGCTAAATCTTTTTTTAACAGTCTTAATTCTAATAAAGGTAGATATTTTATGGAATTGATTCCTGATATTGATTTAAGACTTTTCAGCAAAAGGAAAATTAATATAGGGGACTTTACTCTAGCGGTGAGATTAATAACGAGCTATGCTTTTACGAATGCTTTTTTATTTAAGATAAGCTGTAAAAATGACCCAGTTTGTATTTGTGGATATCTATTCCAAAATCTGAATCACATTTTTTGAGGTTGTCCTAACATTAATCCCGAGATCAGATTAGAATTGATATATTGTAGTTTCTTGTTTCTATTAAATTTTCCCTTCTTTTTCAATCGCTTATATAGTTGCTCAGGCTAATATTATATAAAGCCATTAATTTTTTAGTGATTTTTGTTAAATAATCTTAGGCTATGATCCCTTTTGTAAAATTAATGTTATATATATGGTCTTTTTCCTATATGATTGCCATCTTTCACCTCTAAAAAGGATTCTAAAGATGGCTGGCTGGAGTCTATATATTCGTCTGAACTAGATGACTCTGGATTAGAATTAAAGTAATCTGAGTTTTATTTTGAAGCATAAGCCGAACCTCTATCTCCGAAGAGGTTCTAGATCGCAAGATCAAGTCAACGTATAGTATTGTACTACCCTATGACAGGGTCGGAAATCCATGCAAGGGGAATAGAAGAAGAAGATATGGACTCTAAAACTCTTATATCAAGCAAATATATACCTGAGGTAATAGCTGTATGAGCCAAAAGTAAATTTTTTTAACTTTTTTTCGATTTTCTTATGAAATTCAGTGCAGTTGAGGTCTTATTTGTGCATACTTTAATTTATGTACTAACACTTTTGCAATCCGTAAATTCAATTCGGAGATTTTTCACCGAGTGGAAATGATGGTACGTAAAACAGGTGGCTTTAGCATCCCCTTAAGATCAATGTTGCCATAAAACATTCGCATTGCTCAAAAGGCAATTAGTTGATTAGAATACGAATTGTAAAACTTAGAGATTTTTAGATTAGAATATATCAGTAATGTTAGTTAGTTAAATCTTTATTGCATCCCCTTATAGGGATTATAAATATATACAATAACACTTATATCATTATCTATACGTACTCTTATCCTATTTTAATCTACTTTAACGTATCTCTCTTTCTCCCTACGCCCGGACTTCCGCTTCCGCTGTAATATCTATATCACTCTTCCATTTTCAAAAAGTACAACTCATCAATCCTCCCGCAGAGCCTCCCTCAATCCTTCTCCCTCTCTTTCCTCTCATTCCTTAACTCCCTCTCTCCTCCACTTTCTTCTTTTCTTCCTCCACATCTCTCATCCATCTCTCACCCTCTCCCTCAAAATTCTACAACCTCCTGCCTCTTCATATCCTACACTCTAACTCCTACCCAACTCTCTTCCCATACATGCTCCTATGATTCCACCCTATCATTCCCACATAGCCTACACTTCCTTTCCTCCTCTTTCCTTCCCAATATCTCCCTTCCTTTCTCTCATTCCCTAATCTAAACCTAGCTATCCTTCTACATCTCTCTTTCCATTCTTTCCTTAAATATGCCGGAATCCCCTCACTTCATCCATCCATACCACCTATTATATAAGGTGTAGTAAAAAGAAATCTATTATTTTTGCATTAAATTGAAGGCTTTATTTAGCATAGTTAGAATGAGCCGATTTAAGTCAAATATGCACCGTTTTGTTCGATAACTTGTTGCCATTTTGAAAGTAATTTCATTATGCCTCTCTCATAGAAACCCTCGTCCCTATTGGCAAAAAACTGGGACAGTCGATTTTCACTAGCTTCTCTTGAGGCGAATTTTTCACCAGCAAAATCATTCGCCATAGACAGGAACAGGTGGTAATCACTTGGTGCCAGGTCCGGACTATAAGGTGGATGCATAAGAATCTCCCAACCAAGCTCCTGGAGCTTCTGGCGAGTCACTATCGATGTGTGTGGCCTGGCGTTGTCTCGATGGAACACAATTCCTCTCCTATTGGCCAAAGCTGGCCGCTTCTGGGCGATTGCTTCTTTCAGACGGTCCAATTGTTGACAGTACAGGTCCGAATTAAGAGTTTGGCCGTAGGGAAGCAGCTCATAGTAGATGATTCCCTGCCAATCTCACCAAACACACAGCAAAACCTTCCTGATCGTCAATCCTGACTTGGCCACCGTTTGCGCCGGCTCATCGCGATTCGACCACGACCGTTTTCGCTTGACGTTGTCGTAAGTGACCCACTTTTCATCACCAGTAACCATTCGCTTCAGAAATGGGTCGATTTTGTTGCGATTCAGCAGCGATTCGCAGATGGAAATTCGGTCCATGATGTTTTTTTGCGTTAACTCGTGTGGCACCCATACATCGAGCTTCTTTTTGTATCCAGCCTTATTTAAATGGTTCCAAACGGTTTTTTGTGCAATGTTTAGCTCCTGGACATGACGGTCGGACTCGACGATTTCCATTATTTTATCGACATTTTCAACAATTGGCCTTCCAAAGCGTGGTGCATCTTTGACATCAAAATTACCGGAACGGAATCGACGAAACTAAAATTGCGCGATATTGACTGTTACAGTATCAGGACCATAAACACTATTCACATTTTCAGCCGCCTGACTTGCGTTTTCGCCTTTATCGAAGAAAAATTGTAAATATGGCGTATTTTCTCTTTATTGGTGTCCATCTTTGACACGCGCTCAAACAATACTGACTCAAGCAATCACAAAACTGTCTGAGAAGTTTTTTTAGTACGAAATATTATCTTTCTAACGCCATTTGGCGTAACCCGATCGCACTTATACAACGCGAGATACAGATTACTAAAGCCATCTATTGAAAAAATAATAGATTTGTTTTTACTACACCTTATACTTCGCTTTCCTTATTTTTTCCCATCTTTTCTCCTTCTGCATTTTCCTATTCCTTTTTTCCAGTTCTTCGAATCTAAACCCTCCCTGCATCTCCAGGCTTTGCCAGCTTTCCAACTTCAACTTCCTGTCCTCGAAATATTGTCCCCTTCCTTTCTTCCAATCTTCTAACTTTCTCCCATTCCTTACGTTATCCCTTATCTCCTCCAAACTGCGCCAAAAACTACCCTCCCCCCTTCAATCACTCCTCAAATACCCAAGCCTTTTTTCCTGCCCTTCCTCTTAGCTTTTCTCTTTGCATTTCCTTCTTTATCATGTAGCTTGGCGTCTTTCCCTTCACCCCTAACACCTACCTTAAATATCTATTCTGTAACTTCTCCATCCCTTCCCTCTCTTTCCAGCCTTAGATTTCCACCTCATAACTCACCATATCAACGCATCAAATAACTATATCCTTCTCTTTCAATCATTGCCGAATCTCCTTTTCTCAATCCTCCATACCTGTTCCATTACTGCTGCCGCAACTCTTTCCTTTACATGTTCCCCCATTCCTTTGCAACGTATATCCCAGATATTTGTGAACTTCTTTACTTCTTCTATCACCTTACTTTCTTCCATCTCCAATCCACCTTATTGCTCCTATCCCCCGCCCCTTCCTAAATTTCATTATTTTAGTTTTTTTCCCTATTTAGCTCCAATCCCTTCTTTTCAATATATCCTTCTAATCTCTCTATCATACTCCTCATGCCTCCTTTATCTTCCGCCAGTAAAACCATATCATCTGCGTAAGCCAAACCATACACCTTGTCTCGTAGTTTCACTCCCCCCCATTTAATTTTTCCCATCTCTTCCTTCAGATCTGCCGTCAGTATATTAAACAACAAGGGACTCAACAGACATCCCTACTCCATATTAATAATATATATTTAATAAATATATACATAATATACATAGATTATCCAGCTTTTGTATACGGTGTTATTTATTATTATTAGGTCACTATTTTACAAGATACCGATCGATGTAATGCAAAACTTCGAAAGCGACCTCCACCATAATAAGTATGATAATCATCCATTCCAAACGTACATGATGACGATCGCTCAAGTGCGACGACAAGATGCTCACCAGTTCCAAACAGTGATTTAATCTCTCGTTCATCACCTACATAACCAATAAATATTTTACGAAAGCTAGAAATATTTAGAAGTCAACAAAATGTGTATCAAACACTTACTTTCGTACGTTTCGCGATGCTAAAATATCCGCAGGTTTGTTGATACAAACTTTCCAAATCGTCTCGTTCCCAGTAGAAATCAGGTGTATCCAACAGATCCGACGTTAAATTGATACGGTGTCTGAGAGCGAACAATTCACCCTGTTTTCTCAACACCTCGTGCTGCGTCATCTGAATCTTCTTACCAATTTTTAGATCTTCCGTAACAAATTCAATTGAATCAACATAACGATTTAACGATGCCTCCCATATGCCTAACTTGACAGATTGTGCCATGGCATTGGAAAACGTGTACTTATCCAAATTTCCTGCTTCCTGTGCCAGGATAATATCGCCATCCTTCAAGTGACTCTTTTTCCTGTTAGATTCCGAGAATTATTGAATTTTTTTAAGCACTCACATTTGTCCAAGTTTCTCACAGTTTATTTTATACGTGGAGTCCGTGAATATAAAAGTATTTAGTAACAAAAAAATAGAAATACCCGGGATCCGCATAAATATAATTCATTAACTCGCTTTCGGTTTGAACTAATTCTTCTGTGTAACGATTTTGCTCGTAACGTCTCAAAAATTGTAATACGTTGCCACATTCGAGATCAGAAATATTCCACATAACAATGCTACCTTCTCGGAAGAAAAAGATCTCTCGTGGTTCATATCCCACTTCATATTTGGCCACCGCATGTATAACATCAGGTAAAGCTGCAAAAAAAAAAACAGTTCAAAATATAAAACAAATTTAATTTTAAATTTTATAAGTTGGAAGTAGTAGGAAGGATCTTATTTATTTTAATGAAACAAAAGTTTTAATTGCTATATAAGTAAATGCATTTTATTTTAATATATTTGTACATATATTTGTATATGAATATGTGTATGTGTGTGTATATTTAGAAATGTACATACAAAATCTTTATTCATAAATATCGAATTTATGGGTAAAAATATTAAGAGTATTTAAGAAAGAAATGATATAAAGGTATGATATAATATAGCAAGTGGTGCACGGTTTCTACGCGATAGAATTAATTTCAATATCCGCATGTCATTGACATATCAGTCAATTAAAAGTGGGCTATCGCAAGCACCTAAACCAGTAGCCACACCGCCTTCATTATCAGTGGATAATTTTGTTCTTAACATATGACCAGCCTGTTTATTTATTATAATATTTTTATTATCTCCAATGATAATACCGAATATACCTAACTCTGAGACTAGTTCTTTCATTTCTAAATTCATATTTCCATTTCCACATTTCACAACATAATTTCTGTGCACAGGTGGATAAATTCGATCCATAAGAATCCAAGCTACTCGATTTTGTTTAGATTTTACAGATTCTAGAAAATTTTTGATATCTGTCCCATACAAGTTATTACAACCGCCTTCTCTCTGCGGTTTTAACACGAAACGATGAGGGTTTGAAATACCCATATCTACAGCAACATTTCCAAATTCATCAAAATCCAACGGATAAAGACCTGAAACAAAAAAATCATATGTCTTTGTTCATATAATTTAACTTTATATGCACGTAACTAGATAAGAATATCACATGTTGTAATGCATTAATATTAAGATTAGTAACAATCTTTCTGTTACTTATTTCAATAAATTAGAAAACAATTACTTACCAGTAAATACTTCTTTAACTTTTGCTGCAGTTTTTTCATCTTTTAAGAAACGTGCAACCATACCGGGCTTTGCAAGAGTTTGTTGAACTTTCTTTGTACCAGCTAAATGATATTGAATGCTCGGGCATTTGATCGCCAATGACCTCTCAATTAGCAACCTTACATCCCATTCTTTTTGAGTGTGATACTGACCAGGTTCATAACCGCACCTGTAGTAAACTACTGCTACGACATAACTACCTACTACTAGCTCCATATTGGGACCCAGTCTTGCAGTAGTCACTAATTGCGTTAAATTTCTACGAATTACTTTTATATCTGAATTTTGCTTACGAATTTCATATTCATGAAAGCGCTGATCGCAAATATTATATGTAGTGTCTTCAATAACGAACAAAATAACTGCTCTGCAAACAATTATATGCTTTTAAATATAAGAAAATCAAAATAATATTTAAATGATATAGATAACATAAAATAATGTAACAATCATTGGATTTGAGATTAAATAAACAATAAATTATAAGATTAAAAATAGATATTTATAGAAATTACAAACATACTGTGGATTGCCATATAAATTCCATGCTTCTATGAAACTAGAACAAAGTGTTTGTAGAGCATTATTTTCAGGAAGATTTTTCAGTTCAGCCGTATAGCCAAGTTCCTGCAAGACAAACTTGTGTAGCTGCGTAGATGCAGGTCCTAACCAACCGAATCCAGAAGCAATTGTATTTATCTCAACTTGCTTCCAGCAGCAGTGAGACTTGAGCATTTTAATATCTTTCTTGGGACAACTTGTGTCTAACATTAGATCTGAGCGTAATATGCCAAGAGATATTTTCTGAGCAACACCTTCCTTGTGAATAATCTTATAGATATTAAATAAGTTTTTAGTAAAATCGTCCACTTTTATAGTCTCACGCAAAGTATCTTTCAAAAAATCATAATCATGAGCTACTCTATGTATGAGTATATTCAAAATGATCTGAATATCACAGGCATTATAGAACTCCTCTCGGGGAAAGGGTGATGGAAAAAGCGTAAATGGTGCGAATTGTAAGATATCTCTATCAAAAACTTTTTTCGATCTCAAACATATTCCATGTATAAGCGCCCAATCCTTTGCTTTATCTACTAATTCTTCTAATTCTTCTTTTGATAATTCCAGCGGAATGGGCAATTTCATTGTCGCTTGTTTGTCTTCCTCCATTCTTCCAAACTGAACTGTGAGCTTCTAATTTCTAAGTATTAGAAACATATTTTTTTTTTTTGTATTTCTAGTTAAAAGTCAGAATTTATTTTTGATATTTCTTTATAAAATACAGTATACAGATACAGAGCTTGTTATATTATACCAGACTTGTCAGATAAGTTTTGAATGGACTTGTATTATATCAATACATAAATCTAATGTCTATTTTGGCTTGCAATTATGCAAAAAAATAAAGCATTTTTTACAATCACAGATTTGAGATATTAGTAACAAAAATTATGACAATCACTATATTCAATTATGCTTAGTCTATTATATGATTTTGTAAAATTGGTGGTAATTGTATAGTTTAGCATATACAAAAATAGATAAAAAATATACCAATCGACGCGTTTTTGTTATTGTAATAAACAAATTTGGTAAAAAAAGTGTTGCTCTGCCTCGTGAATCTGTGTGAACCGAGACACTAATGTAAGATAGCATCTTCGGTCATAGAATATAAGTTTAGTTTTCACGCCTCATTACTGGCGGCATTCCGATCAACCCGCCATTGCCGCACACGATTGGCCATGCCTTGCAATTGGCCCGTCGACAATACCCTTTTGGTTAAATAGCGATAGTGAGGCAGAAGAGGAGAGATCCTTAGCGATTCCTTTGTAAATGAGAGATAGTCCGTTACTAGACTTCCAATAAAGATCTCAACAGTTAATATCGATGTTAGAATTATACGCCCTTTCCTTCCAAGAAGTTTCTTAGATTATCCCTCCTTTGGATTGATCCTGACTACATTCCTACCCTTTTGCAACGTTACGATTTCGGAAGTTATACACGGGATCGTGTTGCTACCTTACACTAATTACAGTTACAATTGACAACCATTCAGGTTAGGAAATTTACGCTATGAAATCACAGCTATGAAAAAGATCCTTCTCTGTTTTCAATTTAGCATACAAAGCAAGATTCCTTTCTAAAAAAAAGATGTTAAATTGAAACTCATAATATCGAAGTTTATCGTCGCTTTTCCACGACACTGATTGGTTCTTTCGCTTACTTCATGAGAAGCTGTGGATCGCGGAGATCATGTGCATTGATAGCTGTATAACATTAAATAACATTTCAAGTGGGATTAAGTATAAATATTAATTATAATTATTATAATAATTCTCTCTTATATATGAAAAATGTGTTATTAAAATAACCTGTATTACAAGTAACAAGTTTGTACAATAATGCATTCGAAGTTTGTAGAACGTTTCTAAGGACCATGTATAACCTTAATCATTACATATGTTGTGGCACGTTAATTTTATTATCGACTATGCGTAATTTTATTTGCAGATATACTATTATTAAGATCATAACATATTCATTCCGATTTAGAAACGACAGAGAGAGCTTTAGTTCCTCGACGTTATCGCTTGCGCAGCCTCTTCCAAGTACTATATTCCATGACTATATTCAAAACCATAGATTTCGTGAAGATGAGACTATTACGATTTATTAAAGAATCACCTTAACAAAATGATGATTGACAGATATGTCAATTATTTTTAAAGTAGAATTTTATACGAAACTTCTTTATTATATATTATATAAACACGCAATCATAATACTGATGATTCTAATTAAGAGATTAGTTTACCCTGGAGGCCTCAAAATCATACTTTACTTTGAGAGGTGATCATTAAAAAACTATACATGATACAAAAAATTTTTTTATACCTATTTGTTACTTGTATTTTGATGTACAAAATGTATAAAAATTATAATTCTAAAAAACAAAATGGTGGTGCTACAGCATATTTTTTAGAGGCCTTCTGCATATAATGAAGGCCTTCACGGAAGGCAGCAGAGCAGGTCCAAGGCATGCTGTAGCCAAAAATTAAAAAATTATATTTAATCTGCATTAAATTTACTAGAGAAATACCTAGCAGAATTAAAAAATATTGAAAAATGTAAAAATAGTGCGTAAAAAAAAATTTATTTTCATGTAAAAATTCGACATAAGATGTGAATAACAAAAAAAGTATATAAGTTATCGCAAAAATCACAGATTCTTTAAATAATTCAATTGACAATAACTGAACCAAATTTCAAAGCATTTGAATTAATTTTGTGATAGTTCTGGTGTCCACCGTTTTTAAAAACATTATTCTGAGAAAAATGCGATAAAGTTTCAATAACAATCTCTTTTCGTATTTTAAGTAAATGGATGCACTGATTTCTAACCAAAACCGGTATAATCTATAAAATTAAATTAAAATTGTATGTCAACATTATCTACAGTACAGATATGTAACTATAACATCAAATAATGACAGAACAGTTTAACAGCTGCGTAGATGCATCGATCGTTGTGCATCGACATAATCAACTGTATCTTTGTTAATATTGAAAATTTCACTTTTGGATAAAAAAATTTTATTCTTGAGACCCTAAACTATCGATTTAAGCATAAAATTTCGATCTTTTGAAAGTTTTAGGGTGGACTAATCTTTTATTATAATTGTCTGTTCTTTATATGCATAAACATGTCTGATAAGTGATACTTATCCCAAATGACTAATAAGTGAATTAAAGCATGAACATATATTCGATGACGTGCAAAAATTCACATTCACTTCGAGTAATTACATCTCATGAAATCTTGTGCAATTGCTTACATCATTTATATTTCATAAAAATGTAAAATGTCCAGAAAATTCAGTTATAAAGATACTTACGACTAGTTGATGTAGAGATTTTACTAGGAATGTATAACTGTTGATCCAATAATCCATAAGCTAAAGTTTCCAAATTGTATTCCTCAGCAGTGGCTAATGCTTTCACAGTCCATGCCTAACATAAAAATTTCTTTTATACATATTACACCCTCCTTTACTTTAAAAACAACACAACTGAAAAAATTAAAACTTTAAATACGAAGCGCCTTACAGTTACACAATCATTTTGATAATCCCCTCAAATTTTCCCAAATCTTAAAAATGATTGTGTGAATCCGATAATTTATCGGCTCTCAATTTATTTCTGAAAAAATTAATTTAATTTAATTTAAATGAATGTTAGTTCAACATCTTAACACTCGGAACTGTAAGGCGCTTCGTATTTAAAGTTTGAATATTTGAGTTCCATTTCGAATCATATTGAAAAAATTAAGTTTCACAAAAGAGAAAACCTATTTTTCAACTTGATAGAAAATTATTGCCTTATCAAATAATATTGACAGAAAGATATTTAATCTGATTTTCTTGCTTTTTGTGAATAATCCTTTACAATCATCTTTTTTTTTGTGACAATTTTAATATCTCTTTATGAATTAAGTTAGTCCACTTAATTTATTAAGTTAGTTCTGATAATTAACAGAATGCTTATTTAACTCATACATAGTACAACTAAAAAATCATGTTTTTTTAGTTATATATTTTATGCTATTTTTTTAAGTATAGAAGTGATACATCTTCTCTTTTTTTTTCATTACAGGCTTGTAAAATTAAAATATTTTAATTCTTTACACAATAAACTTACATTAAGCTTTGGAATCTTGTCGTCATTTATTATGGCTCTATTTCTTCTAGGTGATCTTTTTTTTATTTGAAACGTAGATACGTTATCTACAATGCCAATTCCATTTTCTTTTGGGTTAATTTTATCCAAGTAGATTGTAGAATTGTAAAAATGTTTCTTATGAACTGTGCACATGTGATATATAGAAAATTCTGCTTTTATCACTGCTGTCCTTTCTCGCAAAATATTCAAACTCGGTATAATTCTTCGGTATGTATCAATGTCAATTTTACCTCTGCAGCTCGATATCACAAGCCTTTGAATCATTGCGAGAATCGTCATGTTACGTTATTAAAAATATACCTATTGTGGTATACTTTTACCTTATATGCTATTTTTGCACGTGCAAATAATATTTATGCAAATACCTTTCAAAATCTTTAAATAAAATTGGAAAGAAATTTGTATTAAAACATTTATAATGAATGTACGATCATTCTGCGATATAAAATTTGAATATTTATTTATAGACCACTCTTCTCACCTCTTAATAAAAATGTACTCATTCAACGTGCCTTTACTTAGAACGAAAGAATCCAAAAAAGGGAGCGTTTGGCCTTATAAAACAAGTTATTAAGCGTTAAAGTACAAAATTTTATAGGTTAAGACAAACACCCTCCAACAAGAGACACAAACCCATAGACTAAAGTTTATGGCACACGATGCTTGTTTTTCTGGGAATCGATTGTGTTAATTGTATATCTCGAAACCTAAAGGTGCAGTCACATAGAGTCAGAAACAACGGAACGAGAAAAGAACGGAAAAGGCAAATGGTGGGGGTTAATCAATCAGAACAATTCCGTTACGTTTTTTCGTAGCTGGGTTTTACATGCGAAAAATTTTGATGGAAACGGAACGGAATAACCTCAATCTAGCGATAGCATATGAATTCGTCAGTATGATAAAGTATTTATTATAGTATATATGCAAAATATTGGAGATATTTGAACAATTAATACATATATATATTTGTTATTAGAAACAATTAAAATGTACTTATTGTGGTTGGTGCTTAAAAGAGTGCTTTAACAATTAATATACTTTTTATTAGGTATAATTAACGTTATAAAGACAAACAAGAAAATTGTTGTTGCACAAAATATGTACATGGAAAAGAATTCTACAATTAGAATGGCTGAAAGAAATGAGAAGAGAAAAATTAATCAAAGCTTTATGTATAAAATTAAAAAAAAAGAGACAAGTACACGAAGAGTATGGATACCCAGTAAACGAGAATGGATTAAAATGAATTGAAATTTTTTTCTATCCGAATGCATATTTTAAATAGCGAATACTTTTTTTGAATTTAATTAGATTCAATTAGATGCAGTTGGATTGAAAAATTGCATTTCCTATTCAAAATTTTGAATTGAACAGTATTCACAATGCACAGAAAAAGCCAATATTATTTTTAAATTGAAAGGCATAGAGATATGCTTTATGCAATTCCTATAAATGAATAAAAATGCATTCAGGATTGAAAAGTATTCATTTTAACATTCGTGAATCAATATTTCTAAAAAAATTTGAATCTATTTCAATTCATTTCAATTCTTTCTCGTTTGCTGAGTACGACCAATATACATATACCGAAGAAAGAAGACAAAAACAAAGGATGAGCAACCATCTAATTAAGGAAATGATAAATAGAGATCTTGAGAAATTTATTGAATATATAATATTTGCGAATAGACAACAGATTCGTTTAATGAATTACTAAAGTTAATTGAACCATATATTATGAAACAAAATTTGTTAAAAACTCCAATACTTTAGTAATTCATTAAATGAATCTAACGTAATATTCGGTTGTATCAGATTTTAACAGCCATGAATGTAAAAATAACTAAGAACAAAACATGGATCCCTGAAATCGAACTTCAGGCATTCCTGCTACAGGCTGTACCATATAATCAGAG
>NW_017305977.1:77752-80118 GCF_001594115.1 Trachymyrmex septentrionalis | reverse complement strand
CCCCTCCCCCTCCCTCTCTCTCTCTCTCTCTCTCTCTCTCTCTCTCTCTCTCTCTCTCTCTGTCTCTCTCTCAGGCTCTCTAATATAAATATGTAAATTATTTAAACAACTAAAATGATGAAATGGCCTACACGGTTGAAGCAAATCTTCATGTCTAAGGGGGATGTCACATGCGATGTAATGTGCTTAAGCGTAATTTTACTAGAATACGTTATATTTTATTTATTAGAATAAGTCATTCTGAAAGCTGAGATTTACTGAGCGTATTTTTTGCGGAAGATTAGAAAAATG
This sequence comes from Trachymyrmex septentrionalis, assembly GCF_001594115.1. Lineage (NCBI taxonomy): Eukaryota > Metazoa > Arthropoda > Insecta > Hymenoptera > Formicidae > Trachymyrmex > Trachymyrmex septentrionalis. The sequence goes on along the minus strand of NW_017305977.1, from coordinate 79,827 downwards.
CGACCAATTACTGATTAGAATTTCTGTTGTACACTCTAACACAGAAATGCTAAACGAATTTATGATTGGTTTTCGTAACCCACGCATCTCAAAAAGTACGTCTTATGGGGAATCAGCATCTTTCCATCGCGTACATATAAGCGAATGAATCATTAAAATCAGAAAGTCTTGTGAGACCACTCTTAGGTTTATTTGACGTTTTTGCATAAAACAAAAAAATCTGGCAAAAAAAGTGTTGCTCTGTTTTGTGATCCGAGATATTAAGACTTAAACACAGGCATCCTCTGTTTTCTTATCTGTTGGTCACATAATCTAAATTTACCGAATGGATCTATGCATGAATAGCTGCTCGTACCATATTGAATCGTATTTTCCAATAGAAAATTTGAAAAAACTGAGCTGATTGAAAATTAAGGGGCCAATTCTTGAACAAATATCGCATACAGAAATAGCAATTCCGTATATAATCGATCAATCACAATTGAGAAACTGTCATTTTCGTATTCAAAAATTATGTGTGTGCGCGCGCGCGCGCGCGTGCGCGTGCGTGTGTGTGTGTATGTATGCGTGCGCTAAAAAATAGGGCACCAGTTTTATAACTCATGGTTAATTCTTAACTGAGGTTTAAACATATTCTTTATCTCTTTAATGTTAGAATTAGAAAGAGATGAAAAATAAGTTGAACCTCGGTTAAGAGTTAACCGTGAGTTGTAAAATTAGGCCTAAATAAAAAATCCGAAAATATTAAATAAACCCCAAAATATTAAAAAATTTATTTATAAAAATTCTATAATTCTTATGTCTTCGACACACCAGCTTGATGTTCGTCGCGCGCGACACAGGATATCCAATAAGTGTACAGCTTTACCGATATTCTCATTCTAAAGATAAACTGGCATTGGATATCGCGTGTAGCGCGCGATTAACATCGCGCTGGTGTGCCGGAGTCATTATGTATGTTGATATTTTTAATCTACATCCAAAAGATGTGACTAGGTTAATCTGATCGTAAATAGAAATTAGCAAACTTTACACCTTTTTCGTTATATATTGTATTTTACGTTGCATTATTTTCACTTTAGTAGGATCGATTTCGACTCTACGAAATTGTTCGAAGTTGTTCTTAACATTTTTCATTTTTTATTATTTTAATAAAATTTACTTTTAGTAATACAATCGACTATTATAGCTGGCGGTATTATGAACAGCAAGATATCCAACCTACAAAGGCAACTGCGCTGCAATCGCCTTCGCAGGTAGAATAGATGAACATCTGCGGCAGTAACTGCATAAACGAACGTACCCTATGGTTGTTTTACTTTGGAAGAGATACCTAATCAGAATACATATTAGACTGCCATCAGGAACTTTGACATCAATGTCGGGTCTCTTTATATATAGGACTGTACACACACCATGTTATCTTTTCCATTATGGCGCTAATATTGTTATAAAGGGCTGCGCACAATAAAAGGAATAAGGAACAAGGAACAGAAAATAAGAATTTTAATCTAACAGAAACTGTGTATTCTACAATATATGATTTCTGATAAGTTGAAATTCTTATTTTCTATTTCCTGTTTCCTATGGTTAAGAGTCTGAATACGGGCTTATGGGCGACTTTTAGGGCCTCTTTCACCAACTTTTGGTTAAATTAATCGATGATTAACTCGCAGAAGGACCAACAGCAGTTTAAGAGATCATAATGTTCTTTTCTCACTTTCTCTTTTTTGTTACACTGTGCGTTATGTAAAAGTACTGCGGCCATTAAGGGCTTTATACAAGAAATGCATAACAGAGCATAATATAAGACTACTGGGTCAATGAACATTTAATGTCGCCTTATTGATTTACATAAGATGCTCATTGGTTTAGCAGCCTTATGTTATGCTTATGCTCTGTAATGCATTTTATGTGTAAAGCTTTTTATGATATATTCACACAACTTGCATAGCCGTGTAAACATATATAATATAAAGAAAATTATCCAATTGTATTTCTCTTACAAAGTCGCACGTAAAATGTAATAGGATAATTTTCTTTATATATATTCTTATATATATATATATATATAT
>NW_017305977.1:63757-77479 GCF_001594115.1 Trachymyrmex septentrionalis | reverse complement strand
ATTTAACTCTGATTATTTTTATTTTTATTTCCAATTTTATTTATATCAATTTTATTTATTTATTTTTTTATAATCGCTCAATACATTATACCAATTTAATTAATGTATTAAATTATTATTATTATTTATTATTATCATTTAATTATTGTATTATTTGTTATCATTTGCGATAATTTCACAAAATTTTTAGATGGCTGTTGCACATACTTGTCGCATATGTGAAATGATCATAGACGAAAAGAGCATTGCGACTTCTGAATGTATGAAAGCATATAACGGGTCATTCACTGATAATTTTTTAATCATAATTTTTTTAAATTCATGTTTATGTCGTCTTTCAAATAAAGGATTAACCTAAAATTTTTTTTTATATTTTCTTTTTAAATTTGTACATTTATTAATGCATACAGCTGCTATTAGTTTATTTTGTCTAGTTTTACTTTACTGTATATCGCATCAACTTGACAGGCCCAATCGTAATACTGTTTTTATGACATTTTGAATTTTACAATGTAAACAACACAATTTATATAGTTAATATAATTACCGTTAAAAATTTATCGTTGCTAACTTATTTATATGAGCGACATTCGAGGTTAGCGACATATGAAATCACGTGACTTGTTTGTCACTGAATATGAGCGACGTGCGACATCATAAACACTTAAGGTAGAATTTAATGGTGTCGCTTGTTATAGCGATAAATGATCTCGTGACCAAATTCTTCCTTAATTTGTTAACTTTTTAAAGTGACTAGATCTGTAAAGTATCGCAATTGATTTTAGAACTGGGTATCAATCATGAAACTTTATCCTCAAGATAGAAATTAATGGAGAAATTTTTCACATTCCATCCTAGGAATAAAGTTTCATGATTGGTATACTGATGCTGGAGTCCTATGAGGCATATTTACCACGTATTGCGTAACCAGTAAAACACGAAATCAAAGAAAAATATCGCTTCTGATTACGCGATTACGCGATACGCGAAAAACACGCGTCATGGGACTTCATGGGGTGCGATTACATGGAGCGCTGTACGCGGTACAATAATTAATAGTAACTAACTAGGCAATTAGAAAACCGCGTACCGCCTATTTCTTTCGTTGATATTACATGGAGCGCGGTTTACGCACGGTATAGGCCAGTAACAAACTCACATTACTATACTCTGCTATGCACTTTTTAATGAAATTAATTGATTTAAACGCAATTATTAAGTAAATCTGTTTAAAAAATAAGAGTATTGATAAAGTGTGAATAAAAATACGTTAATATATTTAAAAAAATGCATACTAATGTGAGTTTGTCACTAGTGCCGGAAACCACGCTCTATGTAATAAAGGGTGTCCCAAAATTAACGCAAGATTTGAATTTGCCGCCATTTGTGCAGTAAAGTGTTGGCAACCCAAAAAAAAACAATTTAACAGCTGACAGTTTAGGGTTAGTGAAAATGGAGCGTGAAAATGGATTATTGAACATCAACAAATGGATGCTGATTTTTCGAGCAAAATCATCCTAAGCGATGAAGCACATTTTCACCTTGATGGCTTTGTTAATCGCCAGAATTGGCCCCCTAGATCGTGTGATTTAACACCATTAGATTTCTTTTTATGGGGTTATTTGAAATCACAGGTCTATGTCAACAAGCCCACAACCACCCGTGCATTAAAGGAGGAGATTCAACGCTGCATCAATGAAATTCAGCCACATTTATGCAAAATGGTCATAAAAAATTTCGACAAACGAGTGCGTATGTGCATGCAAAGCCGTGGAGGCATTTGCCCGATGTGTTATTCCACAAATAACCCTATCCTATGTACTTTATGATTCAATAAAAAAATAACAATCAAAAGACTAAAAACTGTGTTTTCAAAATGGCCGAAGTGCACACAATACACGATTTCAAGTACATATTGGATATAGTTGGGTGTCTCTAACCTAACCGTGTTTTTCGAGACATTTTCAAGTGTTAATTTTGAGGAGAGGTTGAATAGATTGAAGGCGCAAATTCACTATTCCGGTGATATTAGTACAACAAAAACCTGTACGTTTTGTACACTTTTATGCTATTATTAAATTTTTACAACTAATAAACCCGTATTAAACTAAAAAACACATAAATTAAACATTTGTACATATTTTCTTTTGGTCATAAATAAACTAATTACAATTCAAAAACATTGATTTACATACTTGATGGATTTATTTTCCCAAATAAAGTACGTATATACAAATCCATTAATTTGAAATGGCCGCGTTATGCATCAAAATGGATTTCGAGTTTGCGGTACTTTACAGATCTAGTAACTTTATCACTTTTTTGTCGTCAGCAATACTGTTAAAAAGTTGGATTAATTCAATTTTTAGCGACATCGCTTTTACGCAATGATTTAAACATGGCAAGATTTAAGTATAATAAAGGTATTTACTTAAGCTATATATATTCCAACACATTCTTTCCAAGAAAAATTTTACTCGAAGTATATGGAACATATAACATATTCTACAGTATTTCAAATAAAATTTTCCTCGGTAGGAAAGTTTTAGAATGTAGCCTTAGAATATGAATGTCATCGCAAAACTTGATAAAAATATACTCATTCGATACGTTTCCATTCAAAATATACTAGAAAGATGCAACAGTCTATCTTATGAAGCTATTCAGATTAGGAGAAAATGAGTTTTCTTTACTTGAATAATTATTAGAGCTGCGTAATGTAAACGTCACCAGTATTATCCAATGTTAAACACGAGGATAAAATGATTCATGGGAGCACTTAGGTTTCTGAACGTAGTCCAACTCTAACATTTAATAATTCGCTTCATGAAGCATATAATCTGCGTTTTTCTGCCAGATTTTTTTTATTTTGAGTGAAAACGTGTCAAATAAATATATTTTTATCACGTTTCGTAGTGATGCCTGTATTCTAAATAATTATACACAATAAATAAATAAGTAAATAGATACAAATTTCTTATTAATAAAAAATTTGTTGCGTGCGATTTTATCTTATTTAACTCTGATTATTTTCAATTTTATTTATATCGATTTTTCTTTATGATCGCTCAACACACTATACCAATTTAATTTAATTATTGTATAAATAAATTATTATTATTTAATTACTATATTATTTATTATTATTTATGACAATATCATGAAATTTTTAGATGACTGTTGTACATAATACTTATGATATATGTGAAATGATCATAAACGAAAAGAGCATTTTGACTCATGAATAGACGCATATAACTGGTTATTCGTTGATGATTTTTTAATAATAATTTTTTTTCAATCCATGTCGTTTTTCAAATAAATGATCAACCCAATATTTCTTTTTGTATATTTTCTTTTTAAATTTTATTAATGCATACAACTGTTATCAAACTATTTTGCCGTAGTTTTATTTTATTTTTGTTGTGCACAATCGCATCAACTTGAGGTTCAATCGTAACACCGTTTTTTTTTTAATGACATTTTGGACATTACAGCACTTTACACAACACAATTAATATAATTACCATCAAAAATTACCGCTGCTAATCTAGTTATATATATAAGCACGTTACCTTTAGTATACGAATACATACTTTTAGAGTGACTTTTATTAAATTACTGTTAATTTAACTATTCTAGTAATTTTGCAGGATTCCAACTAAAACAGATGTCGGAGACATTGCTAGATTCACACTGGATCTCACATGCGTCATACGACATTATGCAATCAATCAGAAAGTAGAATTTTATTTCGATGATATAAAGCAAAATTCTGTTTTCTGATTGATTGGAGAACGTCGTACGACGCATGTCGGATCTAGTGTAAATCCAGCAATTCTCCGGAGATATTCTCCGACATCAGGCTGCTTTTACATGCAGCATAACTTGCGTCAACCAATCAAATCGTATCAAATTGTATTAGTTACTATGCATTATTCTAATTGAGATGATTTTATTGGCTGACGCAAGTTATGCTTACGCAAGTTACACTGCATGTGAAAGCAGCCGCAGCTTTAGTTGGAATCTAAAGTTACTAGAATGGTTAAGTTAATCGGAGCTTGGTAAAAGTCGCCCTTAGGGTTGTTCCAAATTTTATCTGTGAAGTAAATCTGGTAATCCGCGCATGTGATTGGGTAATCTTGCTACTTCCTCAACAGGTAAAATTTATCAAAACGTGAAACAATCGACCCTTATCTTAACAAGCTTCTGTCCAACTTAACCAGTCTAGTAACTTTGCAGGATTCCAACGGAAACTGATGTTGAAGAAAAAATGTGAACTGAATAGTTAATATAATATATTTACATTTATATTTATAATTTCTTTCTTTGCATTTTTTTTCTCCGACATCTGTTTTAAGGCGTGTTCCGATGTACACTGCCAGTACTGAAAATCTACAGTATACGTAACGTAAACTAGATTTTCAGTTATTGGCAGTGCATATTGGAACATGGTCTTAGTTGGAATCTTGCAAAGTTACTAGACTGGTTAGTGCCCGTTAATCTACCAATATAGATTAACTTTAATTTCGGTTCCACTTAGAGTGCGCTTTCATGGAACCTGCAGATATGCGGAATTGTGGAACGTTTGTGATTGGTCGTGACTTCATTCCGCCGATTCTGTTCTGCTAAAATGTGTTTTCCTATGTCCCATAAAGCTGAATTTGCGGATTACGTAATTAGCTTTGACCAATCGCAAGATTTCCATAGATCACTTTTATTAGATTTACTAGAATAGTGTTTGGCTCGCATTGATAGCGCATCCGCAAGTTTCGCTCAATGAGACATAGAAAATTGATTCCTGCGAATCGGAAATCACACATACTTACAGGGACATTGCCCCGACAATAATATTGACAAGTAAAATTTATGTTAAATTATAAAATATTGACAGAAGTAGATTTGTTTTCTATAACTGAACTAGTTTTACACTTTTGGAACTGAAATAGTGATAATACAAAACAGTAATGAAATAACACTTTTATTTAACAATACTTTTATTTTACAATAAAATGTCTGGCCATTATCAAATTGCTATATACTGATAATTTTAAACGCCTTTTTTGTATATGTTTTAATCATGTTTTAGTCATGTTTTCTGCAAAGAAGACAAAATTATGATTGATGACAAGGTTAGAATGTCATTTTTGACGCTTTCCTACCACGTAATATCTATATCTCTTATATATTTTTAATTTGAAATCTTTATAATAATATATAAGCTTACCTATTTATAATTTTGATACATCTAAAATAATTTTATTATTTTATTAATCAAAGTTTCCACCATGACTTTACGCTCTATATAGTAGAGAGTCTTGAGCCCTTCTCTAATAGAGTTCTTGTTAGACGCCATTTTATTTCACACTGATGCGACTCTCTTCTAAGGATTCTAGGTTTGGAATATACCTTGTAACGTAACATACTATACTAACTATAGTGTAAGAAATTTACTAGATATGGACACAACAGAAATATCAACAGCGTCAGGGCTGTGTGGCTCAGTGGCAGAGCGAAACCAACTCGCAGGAGAGACCAAGTCTGGGATCGAGACGAGAAGCGCCCTGATATTTTTCTCTATGTCGTCAATTGTTTACAATAGTGTTTGCAATGTTAGCACATGCGCATAGAGGATGAAAGTTCCATGTAATCTTTCTTTCTCATACGCATCTTGGACACACATTTGAGCCACAGGAGGTATAGGCAATGTTCCCTCCATGTCTATCATCCGTATTCCATATTTCCTTCCAGTCCTTTCTTATTTTAAGTCTTGATGAATAAAATTGAGAATTGAAACCTCCATGAAGGATTTCTCGATTTTTCAAGGCCTTCTTGTTTCATATATGGATCTCAAGTCTGCCTTTCCGAAGGAAGGAATATTTTAGGGATTTTAGTAACTTATTGAGGGCAGCTTGTCATAATATAAAATATTATATATGTGTGCATATCTAATATCGTGAATTATGAATAATAAAGATTATAAAGGCATTGTTTATTAAATAAAGTTGTGATTAAGCATTTGCAATATAAAAATTGATTAAATTGTAAAATACTCAATACATTTTATTGTACTGTTAGATAAAATATGTATTTTATAATTCGAAATATTTGCATTTTTTTTATACTCAAATTAAATCAGTGTACAACAGCTTTAATATGCATCAGTGCTTCCAATCAAATTCGCCATAATGCTTTTAGTGCAGTTTATTTCCGAAAAAAAGCTATCGGAAACAATTATCGATGAGACAGATCTAAATAAAAAAACTATTGAAAATAAAAAGACCGATGTGACGAACTAAATTTGGAGGTTTGCTTGGTTATGAAGGCTGTATCTCCTCCTCAAAGAAACTCATAATTTCTCTTGAAAAAAGGAAACTACAATAAGTCAAGTAAGAGCGTGGTCGGCTTTACTCAAAGCTAATAAAAGATATCGCCCTAAATCTATCATGAATCCATAGAGGGCACCTTTGTCCTTGATGCACTATCAAGGAAGATTCAGTTGTCATTGAACTTTCTTAAGAGAATCACATTAAGCACCATGAATACCAGATACGCATCACGCGTGAAGCGTGTTTCTCACATTGTGTTTCTCTGCACCTGAAAGGTCCAAAAATGTCACAATTTGCGGCTGCTAAATATATGAAAAAGTCAAAATCATTCGTACAAAAGTGAGTGCAGCGATATAATGTGGCAAAAAATGTCGATGATTTACCGGAACGTGGCACGATATGCAAAGTGGAAAAAAAAAGACGATAAAAAAAATAGTGAATCTGTTTTCGCGGAATCCTGACTTAACACTGCGTCAAGGACAAGCAAAATTGAAGCAGAAAGGCTTTAGATATATCGTATGAAACTATTTGAACCTATCTCAAGGCTAATAACATGAACTCGACGCTCTTACTTGATTTATTGTAATAAGGTTCCTTGTTTGGTCAAGGAAAGCTTATAAAACATGAAATGAGGAACAAGGAATTTTCATTTCTTAAGGAAGGAATACGGGTGTATATGTTCTAAGCCCTTATCAAGCAGGGCTAGTAAACTCCCATTTCAACACCCATATTTTCAGCGCCTTTACAAAACGTCTATGAAGCATCGAACTAAAAATCAGTATGGCTGCGACCATTTCGTTGCATTCGAATACATTCAACTGCATTTCCAAGATCGAAGCAAATTAAATGAGGTTAAAGCAGATGTTCTTAGGAAAAAATGATGTATGTGCGGAAAAATTTACGCGGTAGTAATTTGTATGTGAATATACAGTTATCCGACATATGTTTATTTTAATTTCTGTGTACAGAGGACTGATATTAACCAGAAATCAGTACAGTGGCACTGTAACTGGTGGATTACTATGTCGTCGTGACAGCACATGTTTAATTATATTGTTAAAAATGATGAGAGCGTGCTGTGTACAAGATTGTACATCAGATTGGAAAATGCCAAAGCAGTCGTTGCAAATGCAACGAAATAGTCATAGCCATATTGATTTTTAGTTCGATACTTCATAGACGTTTTGTAGAAGCGCTGAAATCACGGAAGAAGTAGACTTTAATCAGTAAGACCCTTTAATCAGAGACCGGCCATAAGGATTTCATCAAATTTCTTCGAGCGAGAAAGGAGTATAAGCCATCTTACTTCTCTACCAATAGCGGTGAGTATGCATGATGTATATACACCGCTATTGGTTAAAGAGTGACATAGTCTTGTGGCGACCGCCACAGAGGTCCAAGACGAGATTCGCTCGGTTTCGCGAAAATACCTCTTGCTTTAAATAACATGACCACCCAAACTGATTCCAGGGCGTCTAAGGCAGGTCCCCACTACATCGCCTTACTGACGAGTCTAGTAGTGTGAAACCGAAAAGCCACGGCCGACCAAAACAGCTTCGAGTCTGGCTTCCTTAGAGAGTTTCCTCCTTTACCGACATCCACTATATGTAGCAACACTATGTACAGGGTGCGGCGCCAAAATCCGGACAAATTTCAAATTGAAATTCCCTCCGTTCAATACCATTGGTAGATGTCGCGATTGGCAGTCAAATAGCTTGACGCATGCACTAAACCATCATAACCTCAAAACAGTCGCAATGTTGAAACCAAGTGCGGAGTACAACTGAAGAGCCGCGATTATCGAAAGTATTCGCGCCGGGCGCTCGGCGACAGAAATCATTCGGTTTTTCGGGTATCCGAGATCGACTGTGTATGATGTCTTCGCAAAGTATCATGAGTTGGAGAAGTCCAACGAAGGTTCTGCAACACCGGCTAGGAAATTCCACTCGAAGGAGGGCGTTTTTTTTAACAAAGGGGAAAATGTCACAAAAGAAGTTTATTTGCGTGTTCTGATAAATGTAGTGAAGCCGTGGATGGAAACTGTGTCGGCTGGAAAGCCATATGTTTTCCAGCAGGACGGTGCGCCCGCCCACACAAGTCATTTGGTGCAAAATTGGTTGTCGGACAACGTCGACATGTTTTGGTGGAAAGAATTCTGGCCTCCCAACAGCCCAGATTTGAATCCTTTGGACTTCTACGTATGGGGCGTGGTTGAAAGGGTCACGAACAAGTCCACACATCCAAACGTCGCATCATTGAGAGCCGCTATTGAAGCGGCATTCACCGATATGGACCGTGACGCATTAAAGCGTACCTGCGCACGCTTCAGACCGAGAATGGAGGCGGTCATTCAAGCAAGCGGGGGATATATTGAGTGAATATGTTCTTTATGGCCTTACAAACAATGGAGCTAAACAAATTTTGTAAATCTTTTCATTGTAGCAATAAAACATGTTTAGAAAAATATATATAATTTGTCCGGATTTTGGCGCCGCACCCTGTATAGCTACAGTCTATATTCCTTTTTCGCTCGAAGAAATTTCATGAAATTCTTACGGTCAGTCTCTGATTAAAGAATCTCTAAGGAAAAATAAAGTCACTAGATAACAAAATATCGCAATGGAAAAATTCATTGAATTAGCATTTGGTCAAAATGGCGTCGAATAGTTCAGACAGTACATTTTATGTAACTTCTTACATATTAAGTGCAATCGTAATTTGATTCTATTACAATTTTATATGCGTTTGTGACTTTGAATAAATTTAGAACTGATGATGTATGAATTTAGAACTTTAGAAAACGTTGAAAATGCCTGGTTGCTGTATTGCGAATTGCAAAAACCATAGCGAAAGAGGCTTTTGTTTATTTCACGTGCCAACAGGCAATAGACGTGATGAATGACTTCAATTAATTGGCAAAGAAAATTGTTGGAAAGGGCTATAAAGTATAATTGTCTTTGAGATATAATTTTTTATCTGTGAGATTTTATTTTCCTTTATAATATAATACAGTCATACATAAGTTTTGAATAATTATGCGTCATGGAGTCAAAATGGCAGCAGTTCATGATACTTTGTTATCTAGTGACTTTAGGATAAAGAAAATACAATGGAAATTTATTGGCCCTGCTTATCAAGTTCCGATTAATTTAACCGCAATCTACTAATCCTTTGCAGAATTCCAACTGAAACAGATGTAGAAGAAAAATGCAAAGAGAGAAAGTATGAATGTAATGCCTAATTTATGCTTCGGTTTTAATCCTAAAATCCTAAAACTTAGCCAATGGAATAATAATTTCATTTAGGACCAATTAGAACTAGCAATCCTATTGGCTAAATTTTAGGATTAAGACTGAAATATAAATCAAGCATAAATGTAAATGTATTAACTTTTCAGTTCGCATTTTTTCTTTTCCGACATCAGTTTCAGTTGGAATCCTGCAAAGTTACTAGACTGGTTAATAGCAAATCGGCTTATGTGCACTGTCTTAAGGTGCATATACATGCAGCGAAATAGCGTAACGCGAAATAAGAACGGAATCAATCATAAATGTTCCGTATTTTTCAACAATTTTTAGCAGAATACCTTTTACGCATGCAGCTGCGTAATATACGCACACATCTATGTGTTAATATGCATGTGCACGAGCTATGCATACACATGTCTATTAATTATTTATGTAAGTCCTATCCAATTTGAGCTCTGGAGCCAAAACGCAAAACCATTACGTAAAAAAATTTAGCGTAAGTAAAATTTTAGAAGTATATAATATTTATGAAGTGTTGATAAGCGCTATTTAGATGCGTATCAACACTTTTCAGTTCCCGAAATCTTATACACATTGAATTTTTTTGCATCGATGGCTTTCCGTTTCAGAACTCAAATTGGAAGGTCTACGTGATATTAAGTTATCTATAGGACAATTAGAGACTCAAAAAGAAAGAGAAAACTTTGTTTCGAACAGAGAAATATTAAACTACCGAGAGAAAGATGTATCTCTTTCCGTAGTCGAGAACAGAATACATATATTCTGTCATTTTTGTTGCGTTGAAACCCCCAATACCCATACAGTAATAAGCGCTTTGCGGATTTTGCGCAACCAATCACAAGTCATTATTTTATTAGAATTAAAATCACAAAACTAATTTTATAAGATTTTAACGTTGTTAATCAATATTTTCAATAAGAAATGCATTTAATTTAGTATTTAAGTACCTGATGATACATAAAAACAATATTTAAAAGATTATGTACGAATTTGTATGTACGGATACACTCATTCCTCTCCATGGGGATGAAGAAATTCAAAGCTGCGTAACGAAAACTGCGGAACGTTTGTGATTGATTCTGCTCTCGTTCCACATACTATTCCAATGCATGAGTTTGCATCTTCAGTGCGTTAAGGCTAGAGTCCTATGAGTATTTATTGCGTATTACGTAACCAATTAAAAGCTATCCATTGTTATGGTTTCGTGTTTTACTGATTATGCGATATGCCTCCGCCACACCAGCGCGATATTTGTCGCGTGCGACACGCAATATTCAATGTGTGTACAGTGTTATCGATATTCTCATTCTTAAAGGTATACTGTTGGATGTTGCGTGTCGCGCGCGACTACTATCGCACTGGTGTGTCGGAGCCAATACACGATACGCAGCATAAATATGCCTCATGGAACTTCACCTTAAGATTTTATCATATTTGGCAAATAAAAACTGAGCTAGTGTAGTGGTGAATTTATATTCGGATTAAAGCCCTGTGCACAATAGAAGGAATAAGGAACTAGGAATAAAAAATAAACGATTCTAACCTATCAGAAATTGGATACATCGGAATATACGATTTCTGATAGATTGAAATTATTTATTCTTTATTCCTAATTCCTTCTATTGTGCGCAGGGCTTAACCGAATGAACTGAACGAGTTCAAGGAATATTGTACTAACGTTTCTGACAGTGCAATTTAGCATAGGACTAAAGTAGTTCTACACTCGCACCATGTCAGGGCAGCACTAGAGCGGAGTCAGTGCATGTGCCGAATTCGCTATAAGTTAACTGGAGCTTAGTAAAAATTGCCCCATGTATAGAAAAGTATATGGATGCTAGATCTGTTTCTTATATGTATATGCATGCATATGCATCCCTATGTGTTAATCGGAGTTAGTGTCGTTGATGAAAGAGACTTTTAGACGAGATTGCACATGGATTGACAAGTTTCACGTAGTGAAACTTTTTGCAGTTCTAAGCCAGTTTGTAAGGATAAAGGGAGGATTTTATCTTCGCGCAAGTATTAATTATTTAGGTAACGATCAGAATATCTTTCATCGACTATATTTTATCAATTCTCTCGAGGATTCACTAACCTTCAAGTTAACATATTCTTATTTTTTAATGACTATATTTCAAAATATCCCCTTTGAGGAAAATTTTGCTCAATACAATATTGCATATTACGTGTACTTATATATTTTGAAGAAAATTTTCTACAGACAGGACGTTTTGGAATGAAGCTTAACCTTTTGTGAACGCATTTTCGCAAATAGTCACCCAAACCTTTTTATCGCCAGGCGACTCCATCCACAAAAGGTTAAATAAATGTTGAAAATTTCACAAAATTGTTGACGATATATTTTTCAAATATTTCTTGTATTTTTTATATTACTACCAGGATGTTATTTTTAATGTCATCGCATTGTACAATCTTGCATGCTTTTAGCAAAACATGGTACTATCGTGTCGATTTTACAAAGAGAAGTATCCAGAAGTGGAGGATGTGGTGATGGTAAATGTACGCAGTATAGCTGAGATGGGTGCATACGTTCATCTATTGGAGTACAACAATATTGAAGGCATGATCTTGCTCTCTGAGCTCTCTAGAAGACGTATTAGATCTATCAACAAACTTATCCGAGTAGGCAAAACTGAACCAGTTGTTGTTATTCGTGTAGATAAGGAAAAAGGTAACTGAAGATATTTTATTGGTTCAAATAAAAAATCAACAAAAAAACTATATTGGATAAATGAGAATCAAGTGCAGTTAGTAGAAAAATTAAATTATTTACATAAGTTTTCAAGTTTATATAATTCTCTTATTTGTAATGAAATTATTAATCATGGGTTCTAGGTTATATCGATCTGAGTAAGCGTCGTGTGTCTGCTGAGGATGTGGAAAAATGCACAGAGAGATATGCTAAGGCTAAAGCTGTTAATTCAATTTTAAGACACGTGGCAGAGCTGTTGCACTATGATAATGATGACCAGCTTGAGGAACTCTATCAGAAAACAGCATGGTACTTTGAAGAAAAATATAAGAAACAGAAGGCATCTGCTTATGATTTTTTCAAACAATCAGTATTGTAAGCAAAATCTAACTGCATTAATAACTGCAATAAGAATTAAATTAGATCGTTATATGAATAAATTAATTAAAGAAGGGTCAAATACAATAGAGGCTAGTTCTTGGTGACCAATAATATTATTTATATATAAATTTTAAATATATCTCTTTGTTATATAAACTGTATGTCAATACTAATTAGCAGTAATATATATAACGAGGATATATTTAAAATTTACTTTTTAAATTAGATACCAAAATCTAGCTTCGACCCTTTTTTACTTAGCCCTTCTTTATTTATTTGAAAAAAATATATTTAAATGTATCTTTGGAGATATAATTGTGAATATAAACACTTTTAGGGATCCCTCCATTTTAGCAGAATGTGGTTTGGACGAACATACGAAGGAAGTGTTGCTAAATAATATCAAGCGAAAACTTACTTCGCAAGCGGTTAAAATTAGAGCAGACGTAGAAGTGGCTTGTTATGGTTATGAAGGCATTGATGCTGTTAAGACTGCATTAAAAACAGGCTTAGCTCTTTCCACTGATGAACTTCCTATAAAAATTAACTTAATTGCTCCTCCATTATATGGTATATGTATTTATATTATTTTTCAAATCAATCATGTATTACAAATCTGTTGATGTTATATCTTATATGGTGATCTTCAGTCATGACGACATCTACTCCAGAAAAACAGGATGGTTTAAAGGCATTAAGTGATGCAATCGAAGTCATACAGAATAAAATAATGTCACTTGGAGGTGTATTCAACGTACAAATGGCAGTAAGTTTCATGCATAAATAATGTTTATCTAATATTTTGCATATTATAATAAAGAAATTATTCTGTTTTTTCTTCTACAATATTAGCCAAAAGTCGTTACTGCGACAGACGAGGCAGAATTAGCGCGACAGATGGAACGAGCGGAACTCGAAAATGCGGAGGTTGATGGTGATGATGAAGAAGAGGTAGAAGGATTGGAAGGTGATTTTAGTGGTGGTGAAGGAGCTGAACAAAACAGCAAAGATATTGAACAGAATGGCAAAA
>NW_017305977.1:40289-63657 GCF_001594115.1 Trachymyrmex septentrionalis | reverse complement strand
TGTTTTTCAATTGAAATTAGAATTTAATAAATTTTCTATTGTCTTTTTGTTGGATATATCAGAACAATGTTTTAATAAATATGAAAATAAAAGATGTACAGATCAATATATATAATTTATAGAAATTAAATTTTCTATTAACTTGATATATAATAAACAATCTAAACACGCATTTTTATTTTTGATAAAAAATCAAACATTCCAATTATTCATTCATGATATATTTAAGGTGCGTTCCGAGTTACACATGTAGCGCGTAGACCGGTGTAGACTGCAGAGAAAGTCTAATTTAATCAATGCACGCATTAGAAATGCTTTGGTAGTACTGAAAATTTTCTAAATTGTAATATCCATACTCTGGGGACTTATTATGGTTCTTGAAACAAGTGAAAATTACGAAAGTGATCAAATTTACTAAAATATTTATAATTTCATTGGTTAATATCTAGTGAGTTTGCTCATTTTTGAGTTTGCTCAATTTTCACTTCGTCTAAAGAATCGTAATAAGACTCCTGGGTTATCAATCATGAAACTTTTCTAGGATGAAAAGTGAAAGGCCAATATTATATGCGTCTGTTTTTTGTCGTACAATTTTTCAAGTCTGTCGATTGATTATAGGACAAAGAAGTCCGAGATCCTCTCTGTCTTGCAGCCAATTAACACGCTTGAAAAATTCGTCGTATGTAAAGGGTGTCCCAAAATTAACGCAAGATTTGAATTTGCCGCCATTTGTGCAGTAAAGTGTTGGCAACCAAAAAAAAAAACATTTAACAGCTGACAGTTTAGGGTTAATGAAAATGAGTTCGTTGAATGGATTATTGAATCATCAACAAATGGATGCTGATTTTTCGAGCAAAATCATCCTAAGCGATGAAGCACATTTTCACCTTGATGGCTTTGTTAATCGCCAAAATTGCCCCCTAGATGGTGTGATTTAACATTATTAGATTTCTTTTTATGGGGTTATTTGAAATCACAGGTCTATGTCAACAAGCCCACAACCACCCGTGCATTAAAGGAGGAGATTCAACGCTGCATCAACGAAATTCAGCCACATTTATGCAAAATGGTCATGGAAAATTTCGACAAACGAGTGCGTATGTGCATGCAAAGCCATGGAGGCCATTTGCCCTATGTGTTATTCCACAAATAACCCTATCCTATGTACTTTATGATTAAAAAAAAAAAAACAATCAAAAGACTAAAAACTGTGTTTTCTATTTAATTCAAATCTTGCGTTAATTTTGGGACATTTTACATACGGGACCTTTACATACGACAAAAAAACGGACGTATGTAATATTGGCCAAAAGCAAAGCTGAAATAAAGTTCGGACTTCGATGAAGTCGTCAGAAGTCGCGCCGCGCATCGACATGTTTTTCTATACTAACACACCAATATCTCACGCAACTTATGATACACGCAGTCGCACATTCATATCAATTTTCGTATAATAAATTCGTCGCGATAAAATGTCTAATGCCTAATTCACACTGGACGCAATAAGCGTCAAGCAGCAAAGCAGTGTAAATTAGGCATAAGTCTAATTTTAAAGCCCGATGTCCGCGATGCTAGAAATTGATTTGAGATCTCGGACAGAAAAAAAATTAACAAATCACATTTGAACAATTTGATCACATGATCATTGCGATTGTCAATTCTTTCTTCATCCGAGGTCTCGGACCGATTTCTAGCATCGTGGACACAAAACTTAAGAACTCGATGTTATTTGTCGTGTAAACTACGACCTGTATTCAGAATGCGCTTACAACAATGTTAGCGCGCTAACATGCTATAATTTACGTTATGCATACTATAGAATTTCAGAAATAAAAGCGCGTTCTGAATATGGGGCTATATGTTTGTGAATTACTATTTCATAAGATTATAAAATTTTCGTATCAAGCAAATATTGTTACGCCTTGACAGCTTAAAACGCTATGTTACACTAAGGCCGGTATTTATAGTCGGTTCTTATTTTAAGATCGTCTTAAGTAATGTCTTAAAATACTAATACGACCCTCTGATTGGCTTATAACATCTTAAGACTGTACTTAAAACAACCTCAAATATAAGAATCGATTATGAATACCAGCCTAAGAAATGATGAAGAATATATCAATTTCAAAATTTATTGTCGTTCTCGGCATAAACTCCACTTTACAAACACGTATTAATGCGTATATTTTAATTCTGGAAAAGGATTTTCTGTGAAAGAGAAAAAAAGTACTTATTATACAAAAATTATATGATTAGTCAGTAATATAGACAGCTTTAAGATCCCGTTAAAGCCTGTATGAGACTACCGACTCTGCAAGTCAATCTGACTGCCAACTCTGACTGCCGACCAATAATGGACCAATCACAATAAGACTGATTCAATGTGATTAGTCTATTATTGGTCGGCGGTTAGAGTTGGCAGTCGGATTGGTTTGCAGAGTCGGTAGTTTGATACGAGTTTAAGAGGATGCTGGAATGACCAAATTGTCGATATTTCATAGGTCGAAATCTCCAAATTTACTGATTAAAAAATCCTTTTACAGGATTAAAGTAGACGCAAAATTTTTGATGCAATATATTTTGCACTAAAATCGGAAAAAAATTAAAAATTTACATTTTTTCAACTCATAAAGCTGACGTAGATGTTTTCTTAATACAAAAGTTTTATAGCTCGTATGGACCATACGATAGTGCACCACTTAGCGCATGACGCGCACAAACAATACTGAGTTTATGAAACTAAGATTAATTCACCCATTTTCATTCGTGAACATGCTCGTTTTCACCAATGTAGATTAACTTTAATCTCGGTTCAATTTACTCTTTGTCCTTTCCTAATCTAGAACTAGAAAAAGACAAAGAGTAAGTTAAACCGAGATTTAATCTACATTGGTGGAAACGAGCATAAAAGCTTCAAAAGAAAGTTTCATATCGATTTGCGAATGACTGAATGTATACGAATGCTGAGCGAAGACCCGGAATGGTAAACAAAGCAATAATTGTATTTAACAGTAGATGTTCGAGCTTTAAAAAGATGGCGTTGCAATATGTTAGATAAGGACAGATGAATGCATTTAAGCTAGACACAACGATATATAATAAGAAATAAGTAGAAATGTCACTACTATCGAATTTGGAATAGTTTTGTCGGTAATACAGAGGGCATCCCCTTAATGGAGAAATTTTTTACTTTTTATTTTTCATTTTAGGAAAAAAGTTATGATTGATACTTTGAATTCTTAGTGTGCAAATCCATGCAGCGGAATAGCGTAACACAAAACGAGAGAAGAACCAATCACAAACGTTCTGTATTTCACAACAATTTTTAGCAGAATAGCTTTTGCATACGCAGCTGTGTAATATCATAGAACTTATAGTAATGGAAGAGGAATACGGGCGTCGAGCTGTGAGCAAGAGCTAAAGGGCAGAAATATCTTTCTATCCCCTTCTATCCCTTTTTGGCACATGTGTAAAAAGAAGAAAAGTTACTGAGCCGGACAGAAATATTTTCTATCCTCTTCTATTGACACAGAAAGAAGAAAAGTTACTGAGCAGGACAAAAGTATACATTTTCTGTCTCTCAAAGTGCGATTACATGGAGCGCGGTACGCGGCACGCGGTACAGTAACTAATTGTAACTATTACATGGAACGCGGTTTGCGGGTTAGTGACAAATTCACATTAGTATGAACTTTTTTTAAATATATTAACTTACTTTTATACACACTTATTGTTATTTTTTTAACAAATTTACTTAATAATTGCGTTTAAATTAATTAATTCCATTAAAAAGTGCATAGCAGTGTATAGTATTGTGAGTTTGTTATTGACCTATGCCGCAAATCGCGCGCTCCATATAATATCAGTGACCTAGTTTCCACCGAGGGAAAACCGGATCAATATGTAAGAATCAACCAACTACTGTCGAGTATTCCCCTGTTACAGTCGAACGACAGGGGAATGTTCGACTGTAGTTGATTGGTTCTTACATTTTGATCCGGATTAAATCCTCGGTGGAGGGCCAAAGTGTGCCTTTCAACAAACGACAAGGTGCAGTCACAATAGAAGAAATAAGGAATTAGGAATAAGGAATAAGGCTTTCAACCTATCAGATATTGGATACATTGAAGTACACGATTTTTGATAGGTTGAAATCACCGCACTAACATAGTGTGACACAATGCGACACAGGCCTAGTTTCTACTGAGGATTTAATCCGGATCAGAATGTAAGAATCAGCCAACTAGAGTTGAGCATTCTTCTGTCGTTCGACTTTAACAGGGGAATACTCGACTGTAGTTGGTTGGTTCTTACATTCTGATCCGGATTAAACTCTTAGTAGAAACTAGGCCTTTGACAGTTGTCATGGCCGCTCATTAAACGCATCGATAGATGGTGGAATGCACTCTGAAAATTTTTGTGTATTCCAAAGATCATCGAAAAAAGTGTTGCTACCTTTCTGCCTCTGACTGTACATACATACATACACTGTCTTTAAAAGCAGTGGCACACGATGCTTATTTTCTGCTGGATTGCTAGCTGTATTAAAATCTTGTGCCTAGTGCCTAGCATCACAGCCAATACAATGGTAAGATTCTAATCTAAATACCAATCCAGTAGGAAAACAAGCATCGTGTGCCGCAGGCTTTAGAGACTAATGATAATCGTTTTCGCGTGAGGTTCACGGAGGCTCACTGCTCGACAGCTCGACGTCATTAATGATGGCGCGCGATTTGTCACGATTAGGTTAGAGGACAGCAGCGATAGTTATCAACAACTGTAATAACGGCGTGATAATGATAGTGGCATGTGTTGTTACAAACCGCGTGTAGTCCGGACAGGAATCCCGGACTGCCGTACGCGAGCGCGAGAACGACCGAGAAAGCATCGTTGCACTCTGAAGAGTGGAAGCATTGATACTTTGTCATTTTCATTGATGAAAAAGGACGGCGATCCGCCATCCTCGAGAAAAACGAAAAATGCCATTAGTCATAAGGAATTGCCCGCATCTGGCCAATCGCGGCGATCTCGCTTTCATCGAGGCAGTGATGGCCCGGGAAGAGCGTTTCGCTAAATGCAGTGACTGCGACACTCCCGGGCCCAACCTCTGGCTCTGCCTATTCCCCGACTGTCGTTGGGTCGGCTGCGCCGAAACGCATCTCGATCACAGCACCATCCACAACCAGAACTTCCCGACTCACTGTGCCCACATGAATCTGTCGACCAACAGGATCTGGTGCTATGCTTGTAAGAGCGAAGCAATCGCCAAGCATGTTCCATCACCCCCATTATCACCAACACAAGTAGAATTCAAGACTATGGGCAACAAGTTTGCCGGAGACGCTCCTGGCAGCATCGAGTCTAAGCTTGATGGTTTAGACAGGTTGATGTTCGATAAGTAAGCAAATGCTTGAGTAATAATTTTAACATTAGCGATATTTATATCTAGATAATATTTCGTGCAAAAATACACTATTGAAATCCACTTATAATTGTTACTGTGATAATGTTGCTATGATAATAACAGAAATATTTGTTGAATTAAACTTGCCAAAAATCATATTTGCACTTTTGATAATGAGCAACAGCTATAATTTTTATTGAAATATTGCTATAATATATGTTATATATTTACATGTGGCATAATATATATTATGTATTTATGCATAATATGTATTATATATTATATAAATTTTTTATTACAATTGTTACTGCAAAGTTGCTATAAAATTGCTGTACTCATTTTGGATGTTTTTTTTGCTTGCAATATTGCATCAAATGAGTACTTACCTTGTTGGCAATTTGATTTTAACATATTTCAGCAAGTTTTGATTATGTATTTATTATAAAAAAAATACTGGAAAAATGCTAGATGAGAAGTCTATTTTGTCTGTAGCTGAATTAATTATATGTATACTTTTGAAACCTGAAGTAAAATAGGTTCGATAGTTTACAAAAGTAAAGAAGAAAATTTCTAGTGCAGTCTAATGCAGGAAAAAGGAAAGAAAAAATAGACTTAAGATTTCTATATTTACATTGGTCCCTTACTTAAAAAATGATACAACAAAAGTAATAAAAAACTTAAAGTATCCTAAGAAATTAAATTGTGATATTATTTTACTAATCAAACAATATTGACAAAAAAGAATATGTCTCTTAAAATAATCAATTTTTGAGTTGTGACGATTTTGATGGTTTTGTTATGAAGAGAGTTTAGTTCACTTTTAATGATTGGATAATGTTTACTTGATTCATTCATTGTAATAATTTGAAAATCACATTTTTTTTAGTTATATTTTGAAATACAAGGGATGATACGCAAAATTAATGTTAGAAGTTACTATGAGAAATGTACAAGAGTAGTTATTTTTGTATTAAAAATCTTATGTTTATATGTAAGGCTAATGCTCGTATTCATAGTCAGACTTTGTACTTAAGACTTCCTTAAATTTATCTTTGGATGCTCAGCAGCCAATGAAATAATTTGTAGAGTATCTGAAGATAAATTTAAGGAAGCTTTAAATATAAGGCCTGACTATGAATATGAGCATCAGGCTTTTATCATTAAAAATTTCTATATGAAATGTGTAAGTAATTAGTTTAGCAATCTTATATATATATATATACATATATAATATTATAGAAATCTTATAAAGATTTCTAATGCTGAAATAATTATTTGCACATTTTTATTCTGAAACAAACTCTATTATTGAATTAAAAACAGTTTTTTAATCTCCAGAATCTTATCTCTAGAACTCAGTAATTAATGATCGATTTTAGAATGATTATTAATTGATTTCGTCAATTGATTTTTAATTGGTCATTTTTATTAATAACAAGATTTATTCTAAAAATAATATATTCAGCATGAGTTAAATTAAGTTTATAATTGCAATTCTATGAGAAAGAAACATTTAATATATATTTTTTAACAGGTTTTATGGAGATTGGTCAATAAATAGAATCAATTCAGAGAAAGTAAGTTCATTTAATGAACGATCTGGGGATTCTCCCGATAGTACAGACTCAGATGAGAGCAAAGACTTCTCTGGAAAGCCCAGAGGTTTAGTGGGCTTGCAGAATATTGGCAATACATGTTACATGAATGCAGCACTACAAGCCTTATCTAATGTGTCTCCTTTAACTCAGTTTTTCTTGGATTGCGGTCATATGGTCAGTTACATGTCGAAAGATAGGAAACCTGGACTGAGTCTGAACTACTTGAACCTTATTCGAGATATGTGGAACAAGAAAACCAGAGGATATGTTGTGCCGCATGGTATCCTTTCAGGCATCAGAACAGTACATCCAATGTTTAGAGGATATCATCAACATGACACACAGGAATTTCTTAGATGTTTTATGGATCAGCTACATGAGGAATTGAAGGAGCATATTGAGGATGATAGAGACATCCAGCTGCGCCTGAAAGGATTGGGAGATCAGTCCTCAGAGGATGAGGATGAGACCGAAATTGACGGCAATGCATCCAGTCAGTCCGATGCTGAATATGAAACCTGTGATTCAGGCGTGAGCGAACAAAGCTCTCTGAGCGATGAAGGTGAACGCGGCACAAAGAGACGTTACTCTCGCGTGTCGCAGACGGAAAAGCTACGAAATAAATTCACCAGTAGGAACATGAAAAAATCGAACATCGAACCGACGTTGCCGTTTGCTCCACCGCAACGGTCTCCGCAAAACTCTCCGGCCAAGCATCGCACCAAGAAACAAATAAAGACGCGCAGTATCATCAGTGATACTTTTGATGGCAAGCTTTTGAGTAGCGTGCAATGCTTAACATGCGATCGAATTTCTACTCGAGTGGAGACCTTCCAGGATTTGTCCTTACCCATTCCAAGCAGAGATCACATCGACATGTTGCATCAAGGTTCGTTGACACCACAGAAGGCTGGACCATGCTCAGATGTAGTCTACGTGACCAATCAGTCAGGCTGGCTGTCATGGTTCTTGCAATGGATGCGTTCGTGGTTCTGGGGACCAGTGGTCAGTTTGCATGACTGCCTCTCAGCATTTTTTAGTGCCGACGAGCTCAAAGGCGACAACATGTATAGCTGTGAAAAATGCAATAAGTTGCGCAATGGCATCAAGTTCTCCAAAGTCTTGGAATTGCCCGAGATATTGTGCGTTCATTTGAAAAGATTTCGCCATGAACTAATGTTCAGCTCAAAGATTGCCAACTATGTTTCATTCCCACTCGAGGGTCTTGATATGAGACCCTATTTGCATAAAGAATGCGTGTCCAAGATCACTACTTATAATCTGATATCGGTCATTTGCCATCATGGTACGGCTGGCGGTGGCCATTATACCTGTTATGCATTGAATCCCATTGCCAACAAGTGGTACGAGTTCGATGACCAGTGTGTCACGGAGGTATCACCGGAAACGGTAAAGCATTGCGAGGCATACGTACTGTTCTACAAAAAATGGTCGCCAGAGATATTACAATTGCGCGACAAAACCATGGAGTTGATGGAAATATCATCCCGCGAGGTTTCTGATTTAAATTTTTTCGTGTCTCGACAGTGGATCAATCGCTTCAATACATTCTCTGAGCCTGGTCCGATCGATAACTCCGATTTTCTGTGTCCGCATGGGGGAGTAATTCCTGTTAGAGCGCAATTTGTTGACAAGATTAGTATGCCCATACCGCAAGCAGTTTGGGAATACTTGTATAATGCGTAAGTCTGATTGCAATAATATTATTGCAGTTGGATTCCGTTTATTATATTTTATTAAAGCACCCGATTTGTTTTTTACTGCTTAAATTGGTTGGATTTGCATACTTGTTACTATATTGGCTAGTAGTGCAGTACTAGCATTGCAACCAATACAATAACAAGTATGTCAATCCAGCTAGCAATTTCAGCAGGAAAAGAAGCATCATGTGCCGCCGATTTAAATGAAATATAAAATAAATAAATTTGTCCTCACTTTTAAATATTAGGTGTAGTAAAAAGTCATCGCGTATTTTTAAAAAACATCTATCAGTAAAAATCGCAATTACTTTCTTACCAACAATATAAATATATCTTAATAGAGTTAAAGTTTCAGCTTTAAAAATCTCTTTTTTAAATTATACGATACGACAATTTTTAATGGAGTTATGAGCAATTAAAGTCAAAATAATTCTTTTATTTAATCCGCGATAACTCAGTAATCAAAAATCGTAGGAATATTAAAAAAAAAACGATTTTGTAGGGAAAGTATCAAGCTTTCACGATATGTAATCGAAAATTTTCTCAAATTCGTTTTGGACACGTTACAAATCCACAAAGTGAGAAGAAAATTTTTCGTCTTTTTCAGCTCGTAGTTTTTGGTATGTAAAAATTATCAAACTCATATAAACTTAAAAAATGTGATAAGCTTTTAAAAGTAGAGATTTCAAGCTTTAAAACCCTTTTTTTAAATTTGAATTTCATTCATTATTGACGAAGATATTGTATATACAACTTTGAGCTAAAAAATACGCGATGACTTTTTACTACACCTAATATATAAACTCATAATTGAGTTTATATATTTTTATTATCTGAACGATTCGAATAATAACAAGTTCAACATTAGTTTAGTTTTCTGACTATAAGTTTCTATTATCGAAATTAAAAGTCCTGATAGAGAGAAGAGCTAATGAACTTTTATTATCCAAATTATTTAATTATCGGACTGTCTTTCAACATGTTTGAACAAACGGAGTTTCACTACTTTTTATATTATGTTTCTTTGTACACACACACACACACACACACACACACACACACACGCGTGCGCGGGCGCGCGCGCGTGCGCACATATATATTTCTAATATCTATTTCCTTTTTTAGATTTGGAGGTGGTCCAGCTTGTACGCATCTGTATGAGTGTCCGATATGTGAAGAAAAATACGAATCCTTGCAAAAACGTAGACAATACGAAATGGAACTATTCCAACGGTTAAATACCGACAATCCCACAGCCATTTATGCGTTGGCTATGGCATGGTTGAGACAATGGCAGAGTTTTGTTCGAGGCAAAGAGACACAGCCACCAGGACCAATCGATAATAATTCCATTATTGTAAATAAAAATGGACAAAATAGTCTTAAAGTTGGTAAGTCTTCTATCTTGATAAATAAACAAGTCTTTTTTTTTCTTGAGAATTTGTTAATAATTATAATAATTATCATATTATGAAAAAAAATTTTTTGTTACACAAATTCTTTTTTATAGGCTCGGATTATGGCCAGATCCCCGAAGAATTGTGGCAATTTTTTCTGACTACGTATGGCGGTGGACCAGAGCTAATGCTCCACTCGTGTCAACGACCGGTGTCCACTCAGCCTAACGTTTCTGTACATTCCGCGTCAAATCCAAATTTGATAGATTCGAATTTTAAATGCAATCGCGTAGAAGCTAAGTCTAACAAACTTTGTACGACCAGGAGCTCGGAGACGATTTCGCAACAGGACAGCGCGATCGAGAGCCTAATTTCAAACAGCGACTTCCATCAGACGCAGAGGGATGTTTGTGAGTGAGTAGGCTGTGCGAATTGCGATTTCGCAGTCTTGTTAATCACACGACAAATATTTCCATTGATTTTCTTTAGTTTGGTTTCTAAGTAATCAGATTTTAGTCTACTTTTCTCTAAATTTCACACTTTTGAAGTTTCACGCTAGGCTCGAAGTCCTTACTAAATGTTTACAGATGAGACGATCTCGATATCTTGGAAATAAAACAATTATTGTCATTTTATGATTTGAAGATAAAAAGACAATCGGATATTTTTGTATCAGTAGCAATTTTTGTACGAAATTTATAAAGCTGAATTACGTGCATCACGCGTTGAATCTAAAAATATTCAAGTCACAAAGAAAAACTGTATGGGTAGATGATCGGATGCATTTGTCACAACATGTACTGTAAATATCTTGATGACAGTAATTTATATTTTATCATAATTCATAGCGGCATATTAATCTTGCTTAGAAAAACTAAAAATAGAATTTATCTCTTAAGTCTGTGGCATACGATGCTTTTTTCTTCTGCTGGATTGTTTGCGTTTTAGCAAGTTATTAGAATTGCACAAAGAATATAGAATTTCTAGTAATTTACTAAAGCAATCCAGCAAGAAAACATACATCGTGGACCACAGACTTTGCTGTGGGAAAGAACAAAATTTGCTGTAAAAAAGAACCGAGAATGCTATACGATACATTTTTATTTTCTTTCCAAATCATCGGTTGGAAAATAGAATGACACTGATTGTTTTAAGTCCATTGTTCTGAAAGGCTGTAAAGGCTCAATTATGCTCGTTCATCGACATGGAATTTCACCGTATAATTTCATCCATTTGGGAGTATTATATATGACGGAAAACGTAGTTATAGTTACAAAAAGTACAAAAAAGATTTGCTATAGACGACTATTATTTAAATACAAATCTTTAGTTCGTACTTTTGCCCAAAGTCTAGACCGTAACATTTGCGCAATCTTGATATAGTTGTATTATATTTTTTATATTGAACGTTCACCGGCGTGTGCATGTCATTCCTGCACATAGATACAAGTGGCTTTCATTTTCGAAGTTATGTCCATAATGTCGTCACTTCTTCATTGGCGGGATAATCTTCATCCGGAAAGAAAAATAAAAGATACAGAAGACTGAAATCGATTTTATTTAAAAAGAAAAAAAATGCTCAATTATAATGTATGTTGATTTATAAGTGGCAACTGACGAAATTGTACAACGTGATGCAAAAAATTTTAATCATCTTCATGTTTTTTTCTTTAACAGATGGAATTATTGTTGTTATTTAGTAATTTATTGCTGTACACATATTTTTCATAAGATTTATAGAACCGGTAAGGATTAGCGTACAATTTGCCGATTTCTTTCGCCTTTTCCTCAAACATGAAACAATTGAGATTAGTAATTATTTATTTAATCAACAAAGTATGCTTCTTAAAGTTTCTGTTTCCTACAACCATAATAAATTGTGAATGATTCTATTTTTTGCATTACGCGTCAAGATAAATTAGTTTTTTGTGTGCCATCATGTTAGGTGAACAAAAATCTCTCTTATCTTACTTTATACTTTTGTTTGTTCACAAATTTTTAAAAATTTCTCACATGTTCAAGTATTTATCAAGCACAACTCTCGATTGTATTATGTATAAAAATGAAGAGGAGAAAGATTACCATGGTTTATAATATTTAAGAATTTATTTAGAATATTAAATATTAATGTTCATAATGTATATGTTAAATTATAACATATATTTTCTACATACCTTTGTGATAAGTTTCACTTTTAGTTTTATATATCACGGTAGTCGTTTCTTGCAACAAAATGTTTAAATAAATAATTTTATAAGTATTTTATGGCTTAGCTACTTCAAGATTACAAAACATAATCTGGAAGAAGAGGCTATATAGGATGAAAGCATTGAGCTATATAAGTATAGTGACTATATAAATACTTGAACACTTTGTATTAAAATAGCATACTTCCCTCTCTTTCAAATTTTTCTCTAGTATTTAAGAAGCGTGTTCTACTGCTAGGCCATTAATTGCATAGTTTAATTATCTTACAGTGAAAAAATGAAGAGTCGCATGTTACGAGCTATCCGCGTAAACTCAATTGTGTTTTCACGACTTTCGTCTCATTACCGAGGACGTTTGTCCTTGTATAGCGATTGATCATTTTAATATCACAATTGCGTATTGCGAAGAAGTAAAACGAAAGTGCAATGAATTCCATTTTGCATTTTCCGCTCGCAGGGACGCAAACAATTAAAAAAAATTGTTAAGGCTAATTGTCTGTAATCATTATCCAGAGCAAAGTGCATAAGGTGAATAATAAATAAGTTGGTTTCTTTATTTATTGAAATATCCAGATTCTAAGTCATTTCAAAACGTTTCTTTGTAGTTTAATGGAGAGTCATAATTTATTCATCAATATGAAATTTATTATTTTATAACAAATCGCTTCACCGTGACTTATTATGAATCAGGATTGATTGAAAAAGTCTAGTGAATAGAAAAAATCATGATAAATTTCGGTTTTTACTGTTCCAAATTTTATTCAATAAATAAATTAGATAAAGCTAGAAAAATGATTAATCTGTAACATTTAAGATATATTTATGTAACTTTATGTGAAAATGTTTGCTTTGATTAATTTTTACTTTAAGTAAATTATACTAATCACTATAATTTAAAGTTTTAAAGGAAAACGAAATTAACTAATAGAATAATAAATCAACAGAATAACAAAATTTCATTATAATAATAAAATCTTTAATTCAATTAAGATGAAAAAATATTTAAAACAAAAACTTTAAATATACGTATATATGAATATATGTATATATGTAGAGTGTCCGGTAATAACCGCATATTCTCGCGGGCAAGTAGAGCGGACTAAACTGATTGTGAGTCAAAAAATCCTTTACTATTTTGCAATTTTCGGTTTAGGTACTTTACACATACACACGCACGCACGCATGCGCGCACGGTGAGTTATTTTAAGTGATACATTGAAATATCTCGAAAAATATAAAAGATACGAAAAAATATTTGATACAAAAGTTGCTCAGGGGGAAAGAAAGTGATGACTTTGGTTAACCTAGAGATGTCTTTAAAGTCAGGTTAAGAATACCTAAAAATTTTTTAAACGGAAATCCCGATTTTTTATTTTATATTCATATAGCTGACGTCAAGACTTTTTCAAAACACTATAATAAAATATATTTTCTTTGAGTACTTTGCAAGTTATGAGGCTTGAAGGGACTTAACAAATCAACGCTGGAAGCGCTTCATTTGAAAATACGTTTAGATAGGCTCATGTATTCAAATTCAGCCTAGGGATTATTACAAGGTCAACTTGATTTTTTAAATGAAAATTAAAAAATCTCAAACTTTAATTAATTTAAATAAAATAAAAAGAGCATTTAAATACTATTTATTGTGCGAAATAAAATATTTTTAATATGCTGTAATACGCGTATTACAGTACGCGTGTTATATAAAAACTCTGATTAGAGAACTTTTAGAGAATTAATGGTTTGGTTAAAATATTGTAAAAAAACATAATAATTGTAAATAAAGAGAATATGAATATAATAATAAAATAATATTTGCTACTAGTGGTGCATTAAAAAGACAAAATTATAATTATTTAGTTCAAAATTTAGTGTAAATTACCAATCAAGATAATACGCATATTAAAAAAAATGTCTTTATGGCATCATACTATTGATTGACAATTTCAGCGGTTGATTAACAATCAACTGCTGAAAGTATCCGATGGTCATTCAGAATCACGACTTTGACATTATGGGTTGAGGTCATTTGAATTTTTTTTTATAACTTTGTAACGCGTAATGGATTACTGCTACAACCTCCCGGTTGTTATGCGTGATGGCCATTGTAAAAAGGTTAAAAGTGCCGAGGGGAGTACTGACGTGTAACTGCAACAACTTGCAAACCGTATGCGGATTCCGTATTTTAGAGGTATCTTTATGCATACTACATTACCGGTCGAAGGAGTACGTCAAAACGAAAGCGGTATCATACATCTGGATAATGTCGATGGATCCGGTACGCATTGGGTAGCGTATGCAGAACAAGAATCATTATGTACTTTGACAATTTTCGACCGCCGAAGGAACTTGAACGGTATCTGGCAAACAGTGTAATCAAGTACAATTACATGCGATTGCAAGTATCTCATCAGCGTTACAGTCAGAACAATTGCGGTCAGCTTTGTGGCGAGCGGCTACAGTGTCTACGAACAATTTAAGAACCGACAATGCGTTTAACTCAGTATTCGTTCGAAACATGTCGCTAACGTTTACGCTGACTAGTAAGAGTAGCGTCCTCGCCGTGAGCTACTTTCCATCGGTAGATTTAGGTGACGGCGATTATGAGCTCGGTCCGACGGACTTTAAAACGTACTATACTCTAGCCAATGTAAATTCAACAAACAACAAGTTTTTACTATGACAACGAGGAAATTGTCATTCCCGAAGGATCGTACGGACTGCGCGATATAGAGCGATATCTGAAGTGCGAAATTTTACGTTCTCACGATGCGAAGGGCAAGGAGGATGAAAAGTTCTCGTTATACACGCCAACAACAATACGATGAGAAGTGAGACCAAATGCGCCTATCGGATAAATTTTACAAAATCTCGCAACGTTGATTCGCTGCTGGGATTTTCGTCGAATTGCATGCTAGAGCCGCGATAGTGGCATAAGTCGGATGTGCCGATAAATATCATTAATGTGAATATCATACATATCGAGTGCAATGTGACCGCGGGTGCGTATAGCAACGGCAGGTGCGCGCACATGAGTTTTCATCGAGCGTGCTGTCAGGATATAATAAGATATTGGAAAGATCAACGCAGATTATTACATACTTTCCGATCGTCGCGCGGAGCATTACGTATCACGATTTGCGTGGGCCAAGACGGCCTGCTCGATTTTTGCGAGAAAGATTAGCGTTAGGTTGCATGTACGGCGGCGCTAACGTAATATGCTTGTGTTGAACGAACAGCTGAAACAGATGAGAAATACACCTTTTACCGGAGAGATTACACCTGGAAAGAAACTCATTGTGTGTAACGATGCATTTTAAAGTCATTGGATTTCATCGTACAAAATGATATCTTGAATATTACCGGTGAGCCGATCTTTAACGACCGCATCATCAAGATTGAGACTCACATCCGTACGCCAACACTACGTTTGGACCTATCGACGAGATACAAATACCCATACAGCAGCAGGATTTGTACACGTTGCCGTGCGAAAGTTTTCTCTACGTCGGAGGAAGATTGACGGTGAGGAAGAAAAACGATCAGAAGTCGACGACGTTTGTAAATAATTGCATAGCGTTCATATTTGATGAAATTCCATATGAACTGTGTGGAGACCGCAACAGAAACGTCGGAATTACCAATACCATCAAAAACTTGTCGATGACGTATGACAAAGCTTTGATTGCGCTAAACGCTGGATAGGACTCTAGATCCGACACGGAAGAAGGACATTTTAATTTTTGCGTGCTGCTCAATATGCTGTTGGGCTTTTAGAAGATTATAAACGCGTGGTTGTAACACTCGTTACGAATTGATTTTGATATGATCGCGCAACGATTACAATTGCTTGGTGGGATGGAATCCTGTGATGGAGCCTAAGATTGAACTATTCAAAGTGCAATGACGGATACCTCGTTTCGTTAAACAAGATCAATAAATTCAATACTGCGAGCATTGGGAAGCGGTCGTTATCTGAGCATGAGTTTTCACTCGTGGGGTATCTGTACGTAGGACAGATCTACTAATGAGATTTTCGGGACATGTTTGAGCCGGGAACAAAAATTTTACGTATTTTTTCTATAAATTTAGAAAATAGATTAGAAGAAGATTCTTTCAAAATAGTTATTATTCTATCATCAGTCAACTTACGTTTCATACTTAGCGCTAGACTTTGCCAATTTTATCACTTTTGTACCTTTGGGACTATTGAGAAATGTAAAAATTTCTGAACAAAATTCTTCATAATTAATGCGAATCTGTAATTTTGATTTAATTAAATCAATGGACATACAATTTCTTTCTTTACTTCATGTATGATTAAGCAAGCTGAAAATTTCTTTCACAAAATGCATTGCTAATCAGAATTGACAAAACAAATGAAATTATTTTCTTCAGATTGACAAAATCTTTACAATTATTATTTCGAAAGAAATGAATCCAAATTTTGTCGTTTGGCAAATCTTTTGGGAGGACGTCAAATATAGCTTTCAAACATGTAAACTCTGAATAAAGAGAATTAAAGTCAATTGCTTCTTCAATGTTCAACAATATAGGAAATTCACACAGTATGTCCCATGTCAATTTTAGTTTATCTGATTTAAGAGACAGGAAACCGAACTTTTTGTAGATTGCATCTGGACTAAAGTAATATCTTTCTTTTGAATATGTGATTGATTTAAAGATGTACCTGATTTTACTGTCAAAAAAATTATCATCCAATTGACTTTGTAACTGGTTTACGAGATTTCGGATTATATTATCAATATCAATAATGATATAGCTATCACTTTCCAACAACAATATTACTTTGCTGAATTCAGGCAACAAATTTTGCAAGAAGGAAAGGTAGCACTCATTTATGTCTTCCTTTGTGCATTCTTCTTTATCGTTTAAATCAGTATTGTTACAATCTTTCGAAATAAATTTCCATAGCATCCTGTGGCAATTATCTGGATCTTTAAATAAAAAATAATGTTTTATTGCAGGCCAACTATATATTAATCTGTCTATAGCTGGCATAAGTGACTATCACCTTGTGGAAACATAACTCTTTAAACTCAATTTGAGCGAATTCAAAACAATTTTTTAATTTTTTAGTTTTTTATGCAGAAGAACTAAATTTATTGTATATTTTAATGACAATGGTTTCCATATCAATATTTAAGCCTTTTATTGTGTACTTCACACAATTGTTTATTATATGACAATTACAGTTTGCTTTAAAAACATGACTGTTTTCGACTTTTAACTTTTGTTACGTCCAAGCTCCGCGCGCATGCGGAACTGAGGGGATAAACGCAACAAGGAACCGAATTGTTAGACCGATTTGGTCGTGTCCGGGCTCCGGACCGCAAGGGAGCCGTGGGGAAGGACCGACGCAATCGGAAGGCGCTTCGCTTCGTCCTGAGGCTCCTAACGAGCCGAGGGTCGAACGGAGGACGAAGTGGAAACCTCTGCTCGTGCTCCGCTAAACGGACACACGAGTCGGACGTACTTCAAAAAAGGGCCCAAACTGGGTCAGTGTGCCGAGAGGGGCGCACTTTAACGCCAGCTGCGCCAGTATGGCCGTATGCCCTGACTTTTGGCCATGGAACTTAATCCAAGTGACCGGGGAGAGGGCGAAGTGCAATCGCGGGAGAGCTTAATAATACGAGGAGAGGTTATATTTAAATAATGACTACCGAGAAGTTAATTTAATAATGATATAATTAAAAGAAGCAAACTTGAGTGATACATTTTTTGAATAAAAAAAAATAAATACAATTTTGTCAAGTAAATACAAAAAATAATACAATTTTTGGTTCTCTATTCTGAGTTTTATGTATGCATTTATGGATGTGTGAGAGTGTGTGTGTAAAGTATCATGGCAGAATGGAAGGGAGGAGTTACGGAGAGAATAACGAGAGAATAAAAAGAGAAGGAGGTTTTGGTGAGTGGATTTGAGAGGGTTTGGCCTAATTTTCCTCGGATGATGATAGTGTTAGCGGACATGAACGACCGGTCGACAGGAAGCGAACAATTACGTGCGGTGACGGCGACAGATTGAAATTATAATGTGAACGGACTGCAATGTTTTCATTTTCTTATAGGAGATCAAAAGGGAGAAAGAAAGAAAAGAATAAAAATAAAATAAAACAAATGAATAATAAAAAAAATAAAATGAAATATTAAAATAAGGTACCAAAAGATAAAGCGAGGAGGGAGCCAGAGAATAGAGATATACTGACTTACTACTGAGATGCTTATCGTTGGAGATCCTCCGGCCAGGATGTGCAAGGCTGGTGATGTTTCTTTAACACTGACTCTACTGGAGAAAGAGGGCTTCGAAAATCGGATAGAACCTTTTGAGTATCGCGACAAACTCACTGACTCTATCAACTTTGAGTATTGCGACCGTTTTTCTAACTTATCGCCCGACAAGTATAATTCGAGAACTTAGAGAAAATCTGCGGCAAGGGTTGCGGAACCGCGATTTTTATACTAATCGCTCCAGATTACTCAAATTTGGATTGGTGGAATAGGTTTCGTTGGCTGGTAGTAGGATTTTCCTTTGCTCTTGGATTGGTCAAGATTTTGGGGGAGGAAAGGATGTTGACAGGAATCTGTAGCATGGGAAAGTATCCTCCAAAATTTTATGATCTTAAGATTTAAGGGAAAACGCACGTCTCGGGCGTCGAAAAGGTGAGCATGCATCGTCGCCACGGGACCACCCAGAATCTACCCCTGAACGTTGCGTGCCGTTTTTTAAATTTTTTAATTACGGATTCGCGAGAATCGTCTGCGACTTGACCGTTAATCTTGGCGCCGGTCTTACGCTTTTCATACGTATTTATTATTGATTTTTATCTCGGAGCGACATTCACGAGGAGATACCGGATTCCTTGTTTTAGTTTTTAAGATAGAAAAAAAAAGGAAAGAGGATAAAATTTTAGTGTTTCGATGAATTTCAGATCTCTACGAAAGAAAAGAGTCGTGCGAGTTCGCCGGACGTAACACTTTTGATAAAAGGAATTATGTTTGCTATAAACCATAGAAGCATTATCTGTACTATAAGTGCTAATTTGATTTGTTTTTAGATTGGCAGCAACAGTTATTTTTTGAAGGCATTGAAATATATCATTAGATGTCTCGTTGGGATCTTCGTAAAAATCTAATAACTTTTGACAAATCCCATTTCTTTCATGAAAATACTGAGCAGCATATGGAAATGTTTTTATGTTACCAACGTTTGATGCATCTGAACTTATTGCAAAATAATAAACTTCTTTCAAATCTGATACAACTTTCTGCTGCAAAAAGGATCCTAAAACACTTCGTGTAATTGCTGAAGCTTTAATGCGCCCACATGTCATTTTAGCAGCAATTTGGCTATCTGGAATAATTTTGTTGATATTTTTGGCGAGGCATCCGAACTATTGTAACTTAAACCATGCTTAACATTATGGAAAACAAATGCTATTTCCGCAATTGTAATTAAAGTTTCCTCTTTTGAAGCTTTTTTAATGAAAAAGTTGTCCGTATATCTTATGGTCTTTCTTATTGATTCTAATTTTTTATGCTTTGCAGCACTTGCGTGGACCTAAAATATTGAGATGGTTTCAATGTTATTGAATAAATATTAGTATATATTAAATGAATGAAATCTTTTTGTCGAGCTTGGTTTTGTAACTGGGATTTAAAACAATAAAAACCCTAACTAGAAATTAAATTCATAGTTAGTTTTTGTATTAATAAATTCTACAAGAAATTATTAAAATAAGTCCATATTATCAACTTTTATACATCATAATAAGACTATGCTTTTATAGATTATATACCTATTACTTACTGTGAGTGCACGGCGACCTTTAATATCTTAATGATAATATCAGAGTTACATATCTTGCACTCAGCAATAAATTCGTTTTTCTTTTATATCCAGTGTTCGTAATCGGGATCACTTATCCATTTTTCATTAAAACTTGTGAATCTCTTTTTACTTGTTGATGGATATTGTGGTTCCATAATGTTAAACAGCAGTAACTTTATAGTGTCTATTTGTCTATGTCATCATCACGAGATCACCGCGACCAATTGCGATGGCTCAGCTCTGAAATGACATCACTGATAAGCAATGCTCTAGCCGGGGTGATAGGATCTCTGGGTGACAGGCAGCCCGCCACGTAGGGTCGCGGCCACAACGGCCGCGAGGGATCACGAATCGAGGAATCACACGATACTCGCGACTGATAGGTGGACTGTGGGCACCGCGGGCAGTGATGGGGAGGTGACAAGAATTCGTCTGCTCTAGGAAACTTTGTGCGTAAAGCTAAGCAGTCTTAACTGACGTACACATTTCATGGTATTATAAAATCCCTAATAACAATGTTAAGAAAGTTGTAGGGAGAAAAGGTGTGTTCATGAATAATAATAAATTTTGTCTTTTATTACGTCTGCAGCCGATTTACCATATGAATACCAATAATCGTTCGGAGAGATGGCATTCGAGAAAGTTATATATGACGTACCCAAGAAGTTAAAAGAGGAATAATTCATTACTACTAGGAATAACCTTAATTTAGGAAAAAATTTAGAACGGGTTGTAGAGCGGGACAAAGTGTTAAAATTTGAAATTATCCCTTCTAATTTGGGATAGTCACTCAGATATACAGAAGCCCCAAAAGCACCCGTATTCCGTATTGCTCCGTATGTTTCATCATTGGATCGAGCTGTCACGTCATTTTACGCATGCGCACAAAGTTTATTAGAGCAGACAAATTCTTGTTACCTCCCATTATTGCCGCGAGGGATCATGAATTACGCGATTTATGGGACAAAAATGTTCAATTACTGGACATGGGACAAGCCGACGAATTCCGGAAATCCCGGACGTCTGACAACCCTATCTGTACGGGTATCCTCTGTTACAGAATACGACCAAGTATTCATGACCAAGCATTCATTCAGAACTTTCAAAATGGCGACTCAACTTGAGAAGCTGCGATACGTTATCTTTGCTCTGTAGATCCTTCCAAAGAATGTCATATCACGAGATGTTAGTATGTTCGACGATTATAATTTGAGTAACGTGAAAGTATATCTAAATTCAGAATTTTATCCGTATGACGATTTAAATCTGGCAAAAAGAGATACGCTGTCCTGTTTGATATATTTTTGTAAAACATATTATGAAATCAACTGCTTCGAGACGCTGCTTAACGTGCTCTCGTTTATCGAGAAAGGGCCTTTTACTGTCATTGATTGCTCGCGACAAAACGAATCCGTCAAGAGCACAACTATGGACGTACGCATAGAATTTGACTGCAAGAAGAATGTGCCCGCCAATACTGCCGGCTATTGCCTCATCGTACACGATTGTGTAATCGAGTACCGTTGTTTAACGTAGTGCGCAAGATTATGTAAATTGAAAGGACAGCATTTAGAACTTTAAAAGGGACAGAAAAACTGAGGTGAAGTACAGTCTTGAAGAATTGCTCGTCATGATCATACCGACGTTTGTGGATCTGCAAGAATTCATCATCGAAAAGAGACTTTTCGTCAAAGAAGTAGCGGTGCTGAAAAGAGGAACTATTCTCACACACTACAAACAAATTCTCTCCACGTCTCCCTCTGGCGTCGTAGGCGTGGCCTAGACGGGTCAGTTTGGAAAAAGGGCGCGCTCTGATTAGTCGAGGAGTGAAGGGTAATAGGGTAATTAAATGGTGTGTTCTGATTGGTTCGCTCTATATTTGACAAAGATCTGATTGGTTTGCGCCGTATCTACCTACGAGGTGATTGCAGAAGGGGGGTGGTAGAGGATCTCTAACAAAATGGAGAATAAAGTTCGAAAAAATGGTGAGTGGAAATTGGGACTGTAACATTTTTTGTCGCGAGGGCAGAGTACGAACACCGGGGCATGAATAATGGGTGGTTTTATGACGGTTATTTTTTTTGTTGGCGTGCACAATGCCTCCGACGTGTTAGCGTTTTAGTGAATATTTTTTATGTATAAGAGATGAGATATTATACGAAAATTTGCGAGTCTAGGAGGAAAATTTGCGAGGGAGGACTCTTACTTTTGCTAGGAAGAATAGGGAAGGTAAAAAACGAACGACAGGAACGAACATGTTCAATTAACTCGCCGCGTCGTCTTCGGTGTGACGACTCACTCGTTCGAGCGAGAGACCGAGGCTAATAGACTCATTTTTCGGTTTCGAATTTTTACAGACGAAATTAAGAGACTTATTGAAAAAATGAATTCTATACCCCAGTTACTACATACCTAATAATATTTTAATAATAAAGGGAAACTAATAATATGAAAAAAATGCATTTTCTAATGCGTTCCATCTGATTTAACTAGTCCCGGAATCGGGGTAATTCGACTAAGATTATTAAAATAAAGATTAATGTATTTTAAGCTACATCTTTAGCTACATATTAATAAAACTTTTATAAAAATATATTTTAAACACAAACATCACTTCGCAAGGTAAAACAATGCTTCTTTTTGCAAAATTTGTTCATTTCGTGTAAAAACAATTTGTGCAAAAATACGTCAAATGAGCCTAGTTTTCGAGAGTGAATATAAGGGAACTAAATTTATAACATTTACCACTGAGGAAAATTTCTTTAAAGGAATAAAATTTTGAGTAAGTACTAGAGTCGTCACTAAATGAGTCATACAGTTCCATGCTGTGGTTAGTCTACTATCTTCATTCGTTCATTTTTTAAAAACATTAACAATATACGACAACAAAGACATATATAAACAAAAAAAATCTGTTGGACTTTAAGTAAGAACTACACTGACTGTCTAAGCAGAAATCACAGCAGAATAAAAATATTTACTTAGGTGTATGATTTTTTAAAATTGTGGCATAACTTCTATCATAGATATGTCCGCAACAAGATGTTACAGCTGACTGAGCGACGGTCGTTGCTGCGTACTCAGATACGGTTACGCGTGTCTCGCGTGTTTTGTTTTTAATGTAGCCTCGATTGTTCTATTTACCCCTATAGTCAATTGATCCCGGTCTCCCCTATGATTTTTATGAAG
>NW_017305977.1:35668-40189 GCF_001594115.1 Trachymyrmex septentrionalis | reverse complement strand
CACGGAAATATGCAGAAAAAAAGTTGGTTATTGGAAGGTACGAGTAATTAAGAAACGAGAGTTTTTATGTTATACCATACAAAAATGTATTTATTGATACAAATTCTTTCTTTCAAAGAAGAAATATATAATTCGCATGAGAATAAACTAAAAAAAGTTTTTAGGATAATTAAGCCAAAGATTCTCGCTTCGAGAAAATTATATGAAAAATTTCGTTATATCTTAACGAAGTTAATTCCAAAAATATTATATTGGAATATGTACATATCAAGAAATACATATCAAGAAAAGTTAAGTCGTTAATTTGTATATGTACATTATACACACATTATACTCGATATCTTCGTAATTACCTCGCAACGTTAATTTTATAATTTCCTGATTAATAAAACTTGCAGATAATTTTAGTTCAATTTCTTGAATTAAATATAGAGTGCACTTGTTAACATTATCGGATAAAGATTCTAATTGTTTTAAACGCGCATCGACGCACTTTACAATGTTTTGTAGTCCGAGGAAGATAGTTTTCTGCGAGTAAATTTACGATTGGGTTTAGTGTTTTTTTAAAAAATTCATTAATGTTACAATTGCCGCTACGTAGGTTCTCTGTTTCTTCGCCGGTGAAGTTGAATCGAGCGTGTTCTCTTCTTTTCGAAGATTTCGAAGATTTTTCCTCTTCTTCTTTATATGCTAGCAATATTGATTTTGCCCCGTAAGATGTGATAAAGTTGATGGTAATATTTTTTATAATAACAAAATTAGGTTTCATTCTGTTATCGCTGCTTAAATACTCATTCATGAGTCCCATGTGATCTTGAAACTGTTGTCAGCAGTCGGTGTCGAAATAAATTCCGTCCGCGTTGTGTCCGCTCAATTTACAAGAGGTTTGAAGATTCCTTCGTTCGTTCTTTGCAGTCCTACGTGAATCATCTTCGTATGAGAATTGTTAAAACCATACGTTGTTGCTAACAACATATGAAATCGTTTCTTCTCTCGTCATTGTCGTTATTATCTTGAAAGAATCGAGGATTGAGTACATTCCCATGTCCGAATTATTAGAATTATTTTTTGGATTGGCCATTATTCTTACGCCGCAATGATATCAAATTCAAGTGAACCTAGATGGCAATCAAAAACACAAGAACCACAGTTTACTTGTTTGCTCGCGAAGCTGAAGCTGCGGATGACGAGACTCGAATGAAATGGATTTTCGATAGTACTGTCGACATTGCCTCCCTCTCCGACGCTACGTAATAAAATTATTCTGTGTGCGCAGATGAAAAAATGAACAAACATAAAAACCTTCTCTAAATTTTTCTTAAAAATTTAAAAATAATCTACCCCATAGAAGTCAAGAAGGGAGAAGAGTGAGATAAAACGAGAACAAACAGGAACGAAACAGAACATTTTACGATTCCTCTCCTGTTTTTTTTATAATATGACAGGGGAAGGAATTTGACTAGCCTACTACTAAAAGAGAAAATTTTTTCGCAATAAACCATAAGAAAAAAAGAATTGGTTTAGTTTGTAGGTAGTTTCTAACGAATAAGAATTAGTACATCAATAACTATCAAGTTTTTTTTAAAAAAACAAGGAGAAATTTATGAAGCATCTTCGATTTAAAGTAAATTTACGATTGGGTTTAGTGTTTTTTTAGAAAATTTATTAATGTTTAAAGTGACACAGATACGACAAAAAAAAAGTTGAATTGAATTGGGTAATGGTAATGCAGAAAAATTTATTCGTCTTCCTTTTTTCTGAAACTTTTGTGTATAGTCTCAAAAATAACGTGTAATATAAATTTATAGAATACAAAAATTAAATATTAGTTATATTGATAAACGTCAGGAAAGTTTTAAATGAAGGGAGTTATGTTCAATGTTTGCCATGATTTTTTCCTCATGATGAGGCAAATCCTGAAAAAGGAAAAACTAACAAAAACCAAGTGATATTGCTGGTCAAGCGAGATATAGGAATTTCCATTAAAATTGTATTTTTTCTTTTGTTGAAAGGTTTATTGTCGGTCGTAGACTAATATTGCGTGAGAATCCTTTCAAGAAGATAAAAAACAGAAGGAAAAATTTAAAACGTGAGATTTCACCGTAATAATAAAAATTTTATAATGTGTGTAACGTTCGGATGTCAAAAACTGACAAATCGGCCGTCACTTTAGAACACATACTATAAACCAGGAATCGCACGGCTTATACTTGCACGGTTGATCGAGTCGCGAGCACGATCCCCTCACCACGGATCACGCGCCAACCGCGTAAACCGCTATTATCACTCTTGCTATTATAATCTTTTAAATAAGTTATTTAAAGAAAAGATACCATATTTATTTCAAAAAAACACAATAAGGAAGGAAGGATTCCCCTCTTTAACCATCAAATAATAGAAATTAAGGACAACTTAATTATTAAGAGTATATGAGAGTCACATAATTGCCATAAAATACTTCATAAAATACAGGATTTCCGCGAACTGATCGTTGAGACTGAGCGAAAACACGAAAACAGTTAGCGATATCTCACATTAATTATAATCACCAATTACCGAAATCGAGCACGGAATATTCGGAGTCTCACGAGCAATTCAACTTATCGAGCAGATATATCAAACGCGTGTATAAAAACAATAAACTCTACAGCAGACAGTTACAGGTGCATTTCAATCGTTATGACACCAAACGACGAAGTCAAACACGGGAATTCCTTATCCATGGAATAGCGTTAATATTTAGCAAATAATAGGTAAATGAAAATCTGTAGAATATTCTATAATCATACTTGAAATTTTCCTTCTTACCGCGAGACGTATATTACTCCCATGGAGTATATAAACCGATGCTGCGAGGATCACGGGCTCTCATTTCGCTTATTCTTATCCGACATCTTCATTCTTATCTCACTTTGCTCATTCTGTTTACTAGTCTTAGTTTATTTCCCCCCGGTAGCACGATACGTTTCGACACTTAGAAATTTTCGGTCTCACTAAGCTAACGCCTAAGTCCCAACAGGGAATTTAGAATTTTCACAGCATCGTAGTCTTTGTACTTATAAAATTTTCGTTACTTATATACTTATAAATTTCGTGTAACTTACAATTTGTTGTATTCATAATCTTTACATAATTCTGGTACTTACAAACTCCTTATACTTACAGTTCTATGTTTATAATTCTCGCGTTACGCGCAAGTTCTCTATATTTGTAAATTCTATTAATAAATCAATTCTGCCCTTCGAGCTTTGGAAGAGTCTTACGTTTTTTTTGTGTAACAATAAACAATAACTTTATTACAATATCTAACAATC
Source organism: Trachymyrmex septentrionalis (assembly GCF_001594115.1). Classification (NCBI taxonomy): domain Eukaryota; kingdom Metazoa; phylum Arthropoda; class Insecta; order Hymenoptera; family Formicidae; genus Trachymyrmex; species Trachymyrmex septentrionalis. The sequence goes on along the minus strand of NW_017305977.1, from coordinate 36,875 downwards.
TAGTTAATATTTATCTGAAGTTCTATCCTATCGCGAAAAGAACGGCTGCGGAACCCTCTCTCGAACAATTATTGTTAGTCGGTCCCGTCCCGAGGACGGAGCAAACGTACCTCACTCACGAAGGTATATGCCACGTACTACCATTCCACCATCTAGCAAAACCGCTTCGAGAAGGGCGATGGAAAAACCCAGCAGCGCCTGCAGGGCGTTTCTGCAGGAATGAGCAGTTTCGCTGCGACATGCCTCTCGAGGCGCCTCGCGCCCACGGGGAACCATGAGGAGGCCCACTCCTTTGCGTCTCGTCCAGACGTTCGCTGGAGGATAAAGAGTAGGGTTGGATTAAGATTAGGATTAGGATTAAATATTGGCTTGTCCATAATACTAAGACAATCAGATAATTATTGGGAGTATAAATAAGTTTCCGCCGTTTGATAAACAATGGCGCTACGAGTATGTTATAGTTAAAATTGTCAGCTGTAAAACGTCATATCGTAAGGTTGGACATCTGGCAAGAACATAACCTTGAAATATTAGCGATTTTGCATCAGCATCTTATATCTTTTTTCGTGCAAAAATGTCGAGTTTTGAGCCGAATAAGCATCATTTGCGGGAGCTTTTGATTTACTTCTTTAATTTGAAGAAATCTATAGCTGAGGCGCATCGATTGCTTGTAGAAGCATATGGTGAGGCTGCCTTAAGTGAGAGAAGTTGCCGTGAGTGGTTTCAAAAGTTTAAGAACGGTGAATTTGACGTCGAAGACAAAGAACGTAGCGGAAGGCCGAAAGTGTACGAAGACGCGAAATTGGAAGCATTATTGGATGAAGATTCGTGCCAAACGCAAGAAGCACTTGCACTAGGAGTGACTCAACCAGCAATTTCACATCGCTTAAAATCGTTGGGAATGATTCAAAAGCAAGGAAATTGGGTTCCATATGAACTGAAGCCGAGAAACGTTGAACGCCGATTTTTCACATGTGAAATGCTGCTTGCCAGGCATAAACGAAAGGGTTTTTTGCACCGTGTAGTCACTGATGATGAAAAATGGATCCACTACGATAACCCAAAGAAGAAGAAATCCCAACCTGGCCATGCTTCAACATCGACAGCCAAGCCGAACATTCATGGGAAAAAGCTCATGTTGTGTATTTGGTGGGATCAGCTAGGTGTCGTTTATTATGAGTTGCTCAAACCGAACGAAACCATTACT
>NW_017305977.1:33886-34719 GCF_001594115.1 Trachymyrmex septentrionalis | reverse complement strand
CCCAAGGTGACATCGCCTTCGATCGCGGGTCCTGACGACTCCGTTTCGTCCGGCGGAGCATGATAATCGCAATCCTCTACAGTATTTTGTACACCCGTGGATTGTAACTGATTAACATGACGTCGCCAAATCCGACTGTCATCTAAATGAACTAAGTAATTTAATTTTCCGATGCGCTGTACTATAGTGCCAAAAATCCATTTTGCCTTGCCGGTATAATTTCTCGCTTTTACTCGATCGTTCGCCTTGAATTCTCGACACTGTTTATGTACATTAACCTTGTCGTCGCGTTCCTCGCTTTTGTTTGGACGCATTACATCGAGGTTTGCTCGTATCTTTCTATTAAAAACTAACTCCGCAGGTGGAATTCCTGTTACGGCATGAGGCATCGTTCGGTACTGGAAAAGGATAGTCTGTAAACTGGAATGTAAATTCTTGCCAGTTGGCATTTTCTGTAAAGCTCTTTTAATGGTTTGGACGTACCTCTCTGCTTGCCCATTTGACGCGGGGTGAAAAGGAGCAGAGGTTTTATGCGTAATGCCGTAAGTCCGAAGGAATTGTTGAAATAGCTGGGATGTAAATGTAGGACCGTTATCACTTACAATAACATTTGGTAACCCGTTATCACTTACAATAACATTTGGTAACCCAAATCTCGAAAAAATTTCTTTACAAATATCGATGGTCGGTTCTGTAAGCATATTTTGAACAATATAAACTTCCGGCCATTTCGTAAATGCGTCGACACATATAAAAAACGTCGTATTATCCTTATGTGCAAAATCGATGTGCCATCGCACGAAAGGCGCAGTGGGTGTTTCCCACACATGTTT
>NW_017305977.1:30626-31226 GCF_001594115.1 Trachymyrmex septentrionalis | reverse complement strand
AATGTTTTATCCGTAGGTTTTTTTGTGCCTAAACTGTCATACAGAATGTTGTAAGCTTTCTCACTTAAGAAAAGGGTTAGGTGTAAAACGCGTTCTTGTTCCTCCGTGATTTTGTGTATTTGTAACCATCCTTCGAATCGTGTAAACCATCTTTCCCAATTCGAGGTTCCCGACGTGAATGGATCGATGATATTTTATATGGTACTGGACATTGTCGACTTTGCAACTATCACGGTACTTGTAGATGCTCTTGTATTTGTAATTTCCGGTTTTCCGTCGCGTGGCTCTTTATCCTTGCCCGACATGTAATATTTGTATGTGCGTGTGTGTAAAGTTCGTAACTTGCAAATTACGCGTGTACACTCGCGAAAATTGCAGAACAAAAATCGAAAAAGTCACTTCAAATGTAAATTTTTGAAACGGTCTTGTTCAAAAAAATTTGCGTAGTAGTATTTCGTCGCGGAAGGTATCCTGAAAACACGTGTGCAACTCGTGCTCGAGAAACGCGAGAGAGAAAAACTTTTACACACGCGGTCGCACTTTTAGCGAAAAGAAACCACCGTTGCAGATCAACATCCTCGTCGCCAGTTTGTTGTATCT
>NW_017305977.1:430-29998 GCF_001594115.1 Trachymyrmex septentrionalis | reverse complement strand
GCTGTCTGTGAAGCGTTATTTAGCCGCTAGAGGCACTCCAGTGCTCGAACACGCGCCGTACTCGCCTGATTTAGCACCCTGTGACTTTTTCCTGTTTCCGAAGATCAAGTCTGCCTTAAAAGGAACCCGGTTCGAGTCGAAAGTCAAAAAGGTGATGGAAAAGGTGAAGCGAAAATCGGCGGAGCTTCTAAATGCTCTTACAAAAAAAGACTTCCAGCATTGCTTTGACCAATGGAAAAAACGAATGGTACGGTGTGTGGAGAGGGGAGGGGAGTACATTGAAGGGGAGCATTCAATTGTAGAATAATTTTTTAAATAAAACTTTTTCATAAGCAGTCTCGTTATTTAATAGCCAGACCTCGTAAATACCCAATTTTTGATAAAAAACGGCGGAAACTTATTTATACTCCTAATAGATAGCTTCGTGGCCTATTGGAACAAGACGATCTTATGTGGGATGCCGGCAAGCTCGAGCTCGGAACGGTAAGTCACGAATCGAATGCACAAGGCGTATAACTACCGACGCTCAACCTCTCTCGAACACTTCGCGGCCCGGCATGTATTTAGCCTAAAGAATCTCTCGGAGTAGGGCGCTTTCCACACAGTGCCCTTCACCTCCCTTTCTCCCGCCTTGATGCGCCTTCATCTCAGGACCGTTCCAGGGTATCTCCTTAACTATTAGTCCTGGGCACTTGCCTTCAGGCGCCTTGCTCTCCTCTCTTCTTTATCTTTGGCGCGCTTTTGCTTAGGGTCGTTAGACTACCTCCCCACACACTCAGGGCTGGGCGCTAGCCTTCGAGCGCCCACTCCTCTCCGCTCTTATCACAACAATCCCCGTGCCTCCTCGGATAGGGACATTTCCGCTACCAGTAAAAGGAGAAGTCGTCTCCCCCCCCATTCTCCCCGCAATCTCTATTCTATCATATTATTTTGTTTTGCGCTAACACTCGCCTTCCTCCGCTGGACATGTCGAGGCGCCCGGTGAGGATCCCTTCGAGACCGATTAAGGTTACAGGGAAGCCTCGCGTCGCAAGTGTTGAAACTATTGAGTTGAGAATAAAGATCGTCAAATGAATTATCGCTTCGTCTCTTTCTTGTTTACCATTCCCTCTCCGGTTCTTTCAAAAGAGCTCTAAGGGACGACAACGCTCGCTGGCGAGAGCGACCCGTTCATGGTTATGCCACATGACCCTTACATAGGGCGCCTCTGATAGAGCTTCTAAAACAAACCGGGAAGTGATCGCATAGTAATTGCGATCCTTTAAAAGAGTTTGTCGATTTTGTGACGTGAACATCTAAATATTTTAAAAAAATTATCTATATCGCGCATAATGTTAAAGCATTTGAGCGCTCAGTTTATTAAAGTACAGGGTGGTCCAAAAGTCCGTTAACATGTCATACAATGATAAAAAAGAAACTAGTTATATGTAAGAAAAAATGTTTATTTATTCTGAAAGTACACAATTTGGGATTTTATTTCTTAAAAATAACATCGTCCATATACGATCCTTCATTATTTTGACACTGCTGCAACCTGGAGCAGAAATTTTCAATGACCGACTGACAAGTGTTTCGGGAAATGTTTTGCATTTCCTCGCGAATACGAGCCTTTAATTCCTCAAGAGTCGCTGAATCCCGTGATGGTCGGCCAGATCGTGGTTTATCTATTGTTGAACCAGTTTCTTCAAATTTCTGGACCCATTTTTTAATCGACTGAATCGATGGAGCTTTATTTTTATGCCGTAAATTGTAATGAGCGCAAAATTTTCGTTGAAGAATCGTTGTTTCGATAATACTCGCGTACGCAGAACGCACGTTGTTTCTCGTTGAATGACGCCATGGCACTAAATTCCCATCGACCGCTCTAACATTCCGTACCTCGCCCGCCCCACCTCTCCCTCGCTGCTCGACGCAGCTGCCGAGTCAAATGTTAATGGACTTTTGGACCACCCTGTACCTCGTAGAATCGTCAGGAATAATAGAAGAACTTCAGATGATTTTAAATGGTACGAAAATTATCGTTATGACGATTGGTCGTACAAAATTTATTGATAGTTCAAATATTATATACCTATGCGTTTATCCGATTTACTAAAGACTTTTGGGCTGCAGGATACTTTGGGTAAAGATTTTTTTCTTTATTTATTTAATACGCTACAAAACCAAAATTACATTGGACCAATACCTGACTCGATATTATTCGCCCAAACAAATGAAGCCCGAGGAATACGTTTTATGGTTTAGCATGAGGAAATGTCGCGATCGAATTTCGTTTTTTATTTCAAACAAGAAATAGCAAAATATTGTGGGAATGACGTAGATATCCTTCGACGTGCGTGCATGGCATTCAGAAAAATCTTTTTAGAACGCGGAGACGTGTGTCGGTTCGTAGAATACATGACTATCGCTTCCACGTGTATGAAAATTTTTCGCAATAACTTTTTATGCGAAGAAGAAATAGGAATCATTCCACCGGGCAGTTATAGATATAAAGGCAATCACTCGCACAAAGCACTACAGTGATTAGTGTGGATGGAGCATGAGCTCGGACATCCTACAATCTATTCAGGGCGCAAGTATCGAATTGCCGGTACGCCCGTCGACGGATATTACGAAGTCGAATTAACGAACGAGACGTTAAGTTACGTGTTACAATTTTATAGTTGTTTTTGGCACGGTTGTTCCAACTGTTACCAAATTAATCGTAAAAGGAAACTTGCGTTCGGAGCGTCACGCGAAGATACAATCGACGGTCGATATGAACGAATTCTCGCAATAACATGGCGTTTTTGACAACATTGATATAGGGTGATGGAGAAATGGGAGTGTGAATTTATACGAGAAAAGCGCGAGATGCACAATTTCCTCGAAAACTATCCGATGCTAATCAACCCTCCTCTCGATTCTCGCGAGGCATTCTTTGGTGGCCGTACGGAAAATATCGTAACCCGATACAAAGTTACGGGTACGGAGATATAGATGTGCGTTCTCTGTATCCATACGTATCGAAAACGGGTACTTTTCCGTTAGGCCAACCTATGATTTATATCGGATAACAATGTTCGGAGTTAATTGACGTAGCTCCGAATTTTAATTGTAATTCTGTCGAGGGTATCATTCGGTGCATAGTACTTCCTCCACGCGATCTCTTTACTCTCACCCTGTACTCCCGCACCGCGTAAATAGTACAAGATAAATTGTTCGGGCTGTGTCGTAGTTGCTACGAAACGTTCTCGCAGGCCGAGTGTACTCACGCTCTCCCCGCCAATCATGAATTCGTAGGTGCATGGGTATCCTACGAATTGCGCAAAACTCTCGAGAAAGAAACTTATCTCGTGCCGAGTGTGAGTGAAATATGGCAATTTGGAGTCACACGGTTTAATCCTTGTACGAGGCAAGGTGGTTTGTTTGCCAAACATATTAACAGTTTTTTGAAATTAAAACAAGAAGTTAGCGGATGGCCGAGTGAATGCCTGGATGACGAGAGTAAGGAAAACAGTACCTTCGGGAATACGAAGAAATCGAGGGTATTGTTCTCGATAGAAATAACATCGTCCGAAATCTTGGTTTACGTTTGGTCGCAAAGCTCTGCTTGAATTCTTTCTGGGGTAAATTCGGCTAACGAACCAATTTGCCTAATACAGAGATTGTAAAATATAATATGAACGTTTGGCAATGTTGCTCACGAGTTCAGAGCACGAAATAACCAATATATTACCTGTCAACGATGAGGTAATATCTCGTATGTTTCGTGGCGACTACGCGAAGAGACTGTCTTCTCCGCAAACCAATCCTATAATCGCGGCATGGACGACGTCACAAGCATTACGAATATTTAGAGAAATTAGGTAGTCGCGTTTTATATTGTGATACAGACTCGTGTATTTACGCAAACAGAGGCGAACTAAGCGAATACGAGCCGCGTATGGAGAATTTTCTGGGCAATATGACGGACGAATTCGAGAACTACGACGAGGCAGTTTTATCGAGTCGTTCGTGTCCGGGAGTCCGAAATTCTACGCGTACGTCGTTTGTACACCGGAAGGTCGCCAACACGAGATTTGTAAAGTTAAAGGAATAACATTAAGTTATAAGAACTCTCGAATTATAAATTTTAATAGTATTAGGAAATTAATAATGGATAATGAAAGAGAAAGGCGCGATGAAGAAGAAGAAGAAGAAAAAATGAGAAGGGCAGCGATAAATTTGTGTTTTAGCGCAATCCGACGCACCGTATCACGAAATCGTAACACGAAACGAAACAAAGACGTGTACACCGGTATTGGTATAAAACGCAAATTTATTAATAATCGCTATTCCCTTCCGTATGGTTTCAGAAGAAAATAACGACTTCTTCTTTTTCTTTCTCTCACTTATATTTTCGCGAGTTTTTCGCCTATCTGTGTAGTATTTGGATATTATGTAAGAAAAAACTTGAAGTATTTGCAAAAAAACATTTTTATTAGAATTATATTGAATGATTTAATTTAAAAATATAAAAATGTAAATATTTTATTGTAATATTATATAAAAATGTAAATATTGTTTCTGAATAATTGAATTTTTTGTATAAGAGTTAGCAAAAATATAATCAACATAAAAAAATTAAAATTATATATGTTTTCTCTTCTCCTTTTCTCTTTTTTAAAAAAAGTATCGAATAAAAAATATTTTGTACTTGAAGAAAACAAGATGAGGTGATTTATTACATAATTAATTCTAACTAATCTTTCCGATTTCTAAAGTTTTCCCTCGTTGTGGCATCGCAGTAGTGATGGCATCAGCAAGCTTATTGACGGTGATGCCACGCGCTCATTTAACGATAGAAATATATGCTGATCGCAAGTAGATAACGCTCTTTAACGCGCGTAGATAATGCCTCTTGTGCGCGTCGCATCGCAGCGAGATAATTAGCTTTTCGTCAGTCGCGGTGTTCTTCGCTGACAAGCTCACGCGGGGATACGCTGACGCGAGCACTCGTTCGCCGCGTGAAGGGGGTTCTGCCATCGCGTTGATCAGCTTATCCCCTTCACCCTCCTAAAATTATTTCTTTTTGCTTATTCTAGAAATCAAGTCACGTTTTTTCTTTTTGCTTTTGAAGTCTCGCACGGAGATCGATCGTTTATTTCGTAAAATGAACGTTGATCGTATACGGATAAATCGGTTGCGGGAAGACGATCTTTGTGAAGGCTTTTCTCCAGCATTTTTATCTCTCATGTCCGCGTTTTGAGAGAGTTTTGTTTTATTACGCGGAATGGTAAGAAGCCTATCATCAATTACAATACGACACACGTGTAAAAGAATTCGAAGAACAGCGTTGGGGATGCAGCAATACTAAAACGACGAAGAATATAATTGAATTTCGCGAGGGATTACCCCGTCCTGAAGATTACTCGAACGATCTGCTTTCTCCAAAATTAGTGATAATCGATGATCTTATGAGAGAATCGTCGTCGCGCGACGCGATTGTGGATTTTTTTATCAAAGGCAGTCATCACAAGAATCTCAGTGTTATTCTTATCTCGCAGAATCTATTCCATCATGGGCGCGGCCAGCGTGATATATCTCTAACGCGAATTACATCAAATTATTAGGTGTTGGAATTAATTCGTAGCGTTTTTTTAATGAAAGAACGTTATTTATTTCACATGAACATTAAAAAATACATTAATTAAAGTAACGGTTTCATGCGGTTTTAGCAGTTCGTAGTATATGACACCCTTCTGATCCCACCAAATACAGAGCAGGAGCTTTGAGCCATGGATATTGGGCTTTGCCACTGATGTTGATGGTTCGCCGGGCTTAACCCATGACTTTCTCCGTTTGGGATTGTCGTAGTGGATCCACTTTTCATCTCCAGTCACAATTCGAGCGCTTTTCTTCATGTTAAAGTAATGAAGTAGAACTCCCCGCAAAAACACTTTATCTGGCACAAATTTTGACATATTCAATGAATTATACAGTGTTGTTATTTATGATTTCAAGAAAGGTTATGTACGGCAAATGACGTCCTATGATAGCTGTTTACAATGCATACAGAACTATAGGTAACAACGAAATAGTGTACTGCTTGTGCCATCTCTTGTAAAACGCTACGAATTAATTCCAACACCTAATACGATCCGAAATTTCCAGAAGAGGCATACTACGACGCCACATCGAGGCCTTATGGATATTTGTTGCTCGATCTGAAACAATCAATCCCGGACAAGTATCGATTTCGAACGTGTATTTTTCCCGAGGATACGATTCATCTATGTATCGCGTAGATCATTTTCCAACGGATTCGTATAAAAGTTGAGTACGGGTAATCGCAGTCGTAGATCGAAAACTGCCACACATTCAGTCGATAAGAGAAACGCCTATCTCCTCGCAGCGCTCTATCATTTAAACAAAAATCAACGCACAACCTTCTTGCACAACGCTGACATAAAACTGTTCGTTGTATCTGTAAATGTATTTTTAATACACTTAAAGGTAACGTTTCGCTCGAACGGAGTGAAAAAAACCAGTTAACCAAAAAGATTCTGCGTCACGTCGTTGCAACTCGTTGGAAGGATAAATGAAAGCTGTGGTGCAGCGCACGAGGCGGATTTTTACCTTATATTATATTATCGGACCTATATTGTCAATCTTATTATCACTAATTATCGAAGGAACGAAATAGTAAGGATAAAACATTATGGAGAGGTCTAAAAAAATGGTTTTTGGCGGAAAATCTGGAGAGAATGCAACATCAGCTACGTCAGAATTCGACATCGATTCGTTGATGGAGTGTCAAAAGAAATAACAGTACCGCAAAATTTGGATAACATCTCGAGTACTAATAATACAACGCAAACCCCGAGAACTCATCTAACACGACTCGATGCGGACATGAGTCGTTTTCTTAATTCCGGCTGGCCGAATGACGAAAGCGAGAGATGGAAAATGTACACAGGCATGTACAGAGGCATTATGGCGATATGTACGATTTATTCAAGAAGATAGAAAGACGTACGTAACGAAAATGTAGAAGACAACGCTACACGAGATGTCTCCGTTGTTAACGGGACGATGGCGTTTTTCACGCAAACATCCGATACACCGCCATCACATTCCATTAGTAACGCAGATATTATTACGAGAAATTTCAAAATTTCGAGCGAGTATAATTATACGACAAAAAGCATCGAGGAAATACTAGAAAACGTACCGAAATCTTATCGTAAGCATGCACACTTACTGATGAAACGTTTGTTTCGAAAAGCTGTACTCGATAGAAATTTGGGACGAGTATGGAATCGTGAATATAAATGGTAACGTCGTGAAAGATTCGAATATCACTGACTTAATAAACGATGCAATGCGCAAGAGAAAAACTGTGATAGCAGTGGGTAGAAATCAGTTTGCACGATTACTCCGTGTGTTGAACATACCCTCTGCACTGATAAGAAATAAAAAATTATTGTCCACGCACGGTTACTGTAAACAGCGTAAAACTTCGACCTCGCGCGAGTTCCACGCCTTTTATATCGAAAGCGTGAGTTCCGCGTCGATTGTATCGAAAACATAAAAAAGGAGAAAAATGTAAAAATTACAAACAAGAAATAGACGAGGAAAGTTCATTAATTCTTTCTCGTACACAAAAAACTGATATACCCGTACCTTTGCAAACGGGAAAAAAATGGGTTGGAAAAAACTGAGATAATGATGACGTTTGAAGAACTATATTACGATCCATCGCATTATGCGGGCTATTCGGCGGTGAATAATCTAATTCGCGCCGTTAAACCGAATTTCTCACGGGGAGAAGTCGTACGCTGGCTTGAATCGTAAAACGCGTACACCAGACATTGACATGGTCATGTTTATCGAGCGCGGTATACGTGGTGGTCTGAGTTAGTATTCGAACAGATATGCGCGAGTCAACAACAGATACATGCCGTTGTACAATCTATCGAAAACGTTATCGTACTTGATGTACTATAACGTCAACAATCTATAAGACTAGGCAATATGTTAACCATTGCCGATTTTCGATGGATTGACGACGTACAAAATTTCGATTTTACGACCATCGCGTTAGATTCGGCAACAGGCTATATCCTCGAGGTGGACGTGCAGTACCCGCATTTGACGCGCACACTGACCTACCATTTCGTTCGACGCGCGAGAAACCACCCGGCAAGCGCGATGACAAGCTCCTTGCAACATTATACGATAAACAGCGTTACATCATACATTATTGTAACCTGCAGCAGTATACTCGTCACGGTCTCCGTATCACAAAGGTTCACCGTATACTGCAATTCGCGCAATCTTCATGGCTACGCGATTATTTAGAACTAAACACAAAATTTAGAACTTCGGCCAAAAATGATTTTGAAAAAATTATACAAACTTATGAATAATACGATATTTGGCAAAACCATGGAGAACGTACGCGATCGTGTCGACGTAAAGTTATTATCACAATGGGAAGGCAGATACGGTGCTGAGGCAATGATTACGAAACTAAATTTCCACAGCCGTAATGTCTTTTCGGAGAATCTGGTTGAGATAGAACTGCATAAGCTCAAGGTAAAGTTTGACAAATCGATATATGTGGATATGTGAATCCTCGACATATCCAAGACGTGTTTGTACGAATTTCACCACGAGTACATGGCACCGCTGTTTCGCGAAAAATGCAAAATTATGTATATCGATACTGATAACTTCATATACCATATAGAATGTGACGATGTCTACAATATCATGAAACGCGATATAAGTAGATTTGACACGAGCGATTACTCGAACGACAATGCGTATGGCATTCCGCTCCCAAATAAAAAAGTTCCTGGCCTTATGAAAGACGAGAACAATGGCCGAATCATCATGACCGAATTCATTGGAGCGAAAATATATGCCTTGTGCGTAGAAGGAAAGAAGGATACGAAGAAGGCAAAGGGCGTCAAGAGCAACGTTGTAGCGAGGTCTATAACGTTCGAGGATTACACGCGGTGCTTGAATGATGCAACCGAAATGATGCGCAGGCAGTCGTGCATAAGATTCAAATTGCATGAGGTGTACATTAGAGACAAAAATCACTCTAAGTTCGCACAACGATAAGCGGTATATCGTGCCAGGTTCCACCGACACTCTTGGGGGCATTACCGATGTAAATAAAACACATTTGTATTGTATAGTATGTTTAATATGTATGTTTAACATGTATAATATGTATAATATAGTATGTATAATATGTAAATACAATAAGTATATGCTATTTATAATATGTATAATACGTATTTATATTTTTATAATAAATATAAGTTTTATAATATATTGTCTTTATATATCCATGAATTGTGTAAATTGTTAAATCCCAATCATTGTACGTAAACATCGTTTCCCTTTTTGCGCAACACCTTTTCAATGAGATGCACGTCGTCATTAGCGATGCTATACAATTTATAATCGTAGAATTCTCCAGCAATAGACTCTCCGCGAGAGTCTTCCAGAAGATATGCCACTGAATTAGTTTGTTGCACTTCGATAATTTTAAACACCTTCATGCTCCAATTCAGCGTGTAATCTTTATCAAAGACTGTTTTGAATTTGCTCACGCGTACCGAACGCGTGCTCACGCACCCATTTTGTGTCGCGCGAGTGCGGCAATCTTTATGTGATTGTAAATAGTGGTTAAGAGCCTATCGATGATTACGGGGATTAACGAAATCGAGACGCATACCAATAGTTCGATGCTTGCGCGCGTTGTAATTTGATACAAGACGCGGCAGGATGTCGATCCATTTGTAATTTCCGTTGTGCGTAAATTGCTCCACATGTCATTCTTCAACGTATGCTTGAATGACTGAGGCCTTCATTACGGAATACGTAGAATAATGGTTGATGTTGAGCTTCTTTTAGAGTTTTTGCATATCCGAGTTGTAAAATTCCTTTCCTCTGTCAGTATGCAAATTTTTCAGACATCTTCTATCTTCCCGAATTATCTTTGCAATTGCCTTCGTCACTTCGTTCCAGTTCTTGACTTTGAACGGCTCGGCCAATGCGTGCTTACTCAGCATGTCGATAACGGTGAGAATGTAGTGGTAACCTCTGTTGAATTGCGTATAAGGATGACTACATTCGCCTGCCACAGGTCATCGTATCTATGTACTGTGACGTGTCTTCGCGGAAAATTTCTTCTCGTTGGAGCATGCAATTCATCAACTAGCAAATGTTTCTCAGACATAATTATTCGGATAATTATTCGGTACGATGCACTTCTCGAATTTTTTCAAGTTCGTTTAGCATAACCTGCACATTATTTTATAAGGCTACAATCTTCCTCTCGAATTCATTCAGACGATTTTTTAAATCTTGAACATTCTGCTGCACGTATCATTTGTTTGCTATGTCAGCATCATCCGCTGGTAGTGCTACTCATCGAATTTTGCGCGACTTTGCGTCAAAGTCAGTTGCGACTATGGAAAAAGCGTTATCGCGCATGTAATTTCTGAGCAATCCACGCCACTGATAGTGCGATTCGCTTCCTTCTTCAAGCGATAGTCCAAACTTATAGATCGGCATTGTCAACTGAACGACGTGTTTATTAATTTATAATCAGATCGGTTTCGCGAAGCTCTTCGATAATCGACAGAATCTCGTTATCGTGATCATTGTGACTTGCCTGGCGCGAGCAATTGCAGACGATTCACAATTTTGTTAAGATCGTCCTAATGGATACAGTCGATCTTTTTATCGTTTAGTGTCATCGTACGCGGTAAAACCACTCTTTTATTTATTCCTGTCCAACTTTTCTACCCGACATCAATGACGCTATTATGTTCTTATACTTATATCCCTTATTATCCACTACTTGGTTACTCGGACTATGACCGCACTGGTGAGCATTTGACGTTAGCAGAATGCTCCTGTAGGTCTGTAAGTCATCATCCGTACATACGAGGTCTGGCTATTAAATAACGAGACTGCTTATGAAAAAGAGTTTTATTTTAAAAATTATTCTACAATTGAATGCTCCCCTTCAATGTACTCCCCTCCCCTCGCCATACACCGTTCCATTCGTTTTTTCCATTGGTCAAAGCAATGCTGGAAGTCTTTTTTTGTAAGAGCATTTAGGAGCTCTGCCGATTTTCGCTTCATCTTTTCCATCGACTCGAACCGGATTCCTTTTAAGGCAGACTTGATCTTCGGAAACAGGAAAAAGTCACAGGGTGCTAAATCAGGCGAGTACGGCGCGTGTTCGAGCACTGGAGTGCCTCTAGCAGCTAAATAACGCTTCACAGACAGCGCGTTATGGGCAGGTGCGTTGTCCTGGTGTAAGATCCACGACTTGTTTTTCCACAACTCCGGCCGTTTCTTACGAACTCGCTCTCGCAGTGTTGCCAAAACTGTCAAATAGTAAGTTTGGTTTACAGTTTGACCCTCTGGAACCCATTCAGTCATTTCATTGATTTTGGTCACTGTTTGCGGAGTTGAAACAGAGACAGGTCGACCTGGACGTTGGTCATCTTCGGTGCTCTCTCGGCCTTCAGAAAACCATTTATACCATTCGAAAACACGCGCACGAGATAGAGAATTCTCACCATAGGCCTCTTTCAACAACTTATAGCACTCAGTCGGAGTTTTTTTTAATTTAACGAGAAATTTCACATTGATCCGTTGCTCGTGTTTTTCGTCACACATTGTTATCGGCACGAGAAAAAAACAAGTTCGTTTCTAACCTCTATAGAAAAAATACTACTATTGCGACAAAAACGTGTTTTCGTACTGGAATAGTAGACACTTCCAGCTATCCAACGCTGCATTCGTTTCCCACCGTACCCCTCTAGGACGCCTTCTGCGCGCGCAGTCTCGTTATTTAATAGCCAGACCTCGTATACTTTTGTTGGGAAATTTCATGAAAATTAACTCGTACAAGCCCAGTGTTCTATCATATCATTTCCCATCAATAATTATATCGTGTAAAGTGATACGTTTGTCACCAAGCATCGTTCTCTCGTCGCTGAAATAAACTCCATACACAACGTCTATGTTAACGGCTTTCTTACTGCTCAGAACCGCTTTCAGATATTTCTGTCCCAATGGACCATAGTTTGCATGCAGCTTTTCTTGCCCCTCGGATGTTTGAAGCAGGTATTGAATAGATGTTACGAGTGGTTCATCGGCAACCTCGAAAATTTCTTTGACGGTGGGAGCGTGGTCATACGATAAATCGCGCGGTTGTATTATTTCAGGCACTTCGTTCAAAGTGGATGGTACAGTTTTTGATTAACTCAACATTGATTTCACAGGCGTGGAAGTCTGTATAAGATTGTCGACAAAGCACTCGATCGTTTTCTTTTGGGTTTTAGTCCCCGAAAAGAATATTTGAGTCATAATAGGATTTTTGGAGGATTGAACAGTGTTTTCAACAATCTGTTTCAGCAGGTCGATAATAGGTTTGAAGTGTCTCTCCAATGCGATATCCTCCTCCATTTTACCAGTTTTCAAAGCGCGATATTTTTTGCGAATCGAATCATTCGTTTTCGCAATCTCCTTAGCTATCTTTTCACGATCTTTCCTGTCCATGTCAACGCATCGAGATTAACTGATCACATCACGGTATTACAAAGTCAATAAATCCTTTTCTGTATCGCCCATTGGTAAGCGCATTGTCCTTGTCAATCATTAGAAATCCATACTTTTGCTGCCAACATTTACGACATAATCGCAGAAATTCTCATAGGACATATCGCTATTCGTGATCGTTGTACACGCGTTTCAAATTGATACCATCCTGTTTGAACAGGATCAGATTTGCATTGTCGCGTATAAGGTGCTTCGGTATCTTTGCGTACGTTTGACAGATAGAAGCAGTCAATGTGTCGTTCCATTGTAAAGTACTCTCTTATCGCGTCCTGCTTGTTGCATGCCACGTCATCAAAGATAAAGATGGAATTCGGAAGCGCCTCGCTCGGTGGAATAACATTGCTGTTATTAGAGAATGTAAAATAACCAATTTTCTCGATCGGTAATAAATTCGCCAGGTATCGATATTTTGGTTGTTATAGCGATTTTGAGTTCGTTCTCGAATCGTACGCTGTGCAGACTTTCTAACAGGCTTCTTCAGCACATTCGTCTTGCCACAATTTGATGGTCCGCAGATGACAGCACATATAGATGCCGGTAGCATGCTTGCGCGTCTCTTTATCGGTTTGCACTTTGTCGTCGAGATTCGTTACTTTGATCGCCCGCGATTGGCGCACGAATCGCATATTTTCTCTTTCCACAAAATACTGAAAACGATATTGCGAGCGGGCCTATTTATAGAACTGCGTAGAACGAAATTGATCAGTAATCAAAATGTTTCTCGTCGTGTCGGATGATCTGCACAGTTTAACCTCAAAAGAACTGGAATACATATCGAAAATTGTACTGCTGCGAGAGTTTGAAAATTGCATAGATCTGTTGTGGGATGGATTACCAATACGAACAGATTCGGAGCATGACATAGCGTATTCGCACAGCAATCTCGCTGAACGACACGCGCCTGACAATATATTTACCAAGAAGGCGCGAAAACGCATTACCGCGAATAATTCAACTCTCAGAGAGAGAGCCGCAGCCACAGCAGTTTGTGCAGCTATGAAGATCAAAACAAAGATTGGTATGGGTTTGAAAACAAGGAAGAAGAGCAAGTGAATACTTCCGACAGCGAAACGCAGCGATGTCCTGCTTGTTCTACCGCTGCTCGGCATTTTCGGGTCATTGGTCCGTGGTGCGACGTGGAGTCGCCAAGGCAGTAGACGATAACAAAGAGCGCAGTGTCAAGATATCGCGCGTAGAAAAAAAAACGTCGATGAAATATTAAAAATGCCGAGAGGTAACCTACCGATGTGCAATTGCAATAACTTACAAACCGTATGCGCATTCTGTATTTTAGAGGCATCTTTATGCGTACTTTATGTTACATCGATCGAAGGAGTACTTTAAAACAAGAGCGGTATTGTAAATCTAGACAATGTCGAGAGACCCGGTACGCATTGGGTATTCGAAAAAAAGGAATCGCGTCATATATTAGGTCAATCGGAAAGTTTCATCCATCTAGCTCCAGCTAGAACTGTCGATAACTTTTATGTCTAACCAAGCTTAATTTTTTAGTTTTACCATCTATCAATAAAATTCAGTATATAAAAGTATACGTTTGTATCAATAACATTGCTTTTTACTGCATCGAAAATGTCGACATTTGAGACAAATAAGCGTCATTTGTGCGAAGTATTAATCTTTTGCTTTAAATGAAAGAAAACTGCAACTAAAGCTCATCGAATACTTGTAAAAGTTTATGGTGATAATGTTTCTTCCGATAAAACATGCAGAGAATGATTTCGACGCTTTAAAAGTGGTGATTTTGATGTGGAGGACAAAGAGCGTTCTGGACGGCCAAGAGCATTTGAAGACGAAGAATTACAAGCATTGGTGGATGAAGACCCATGTCAAACGTAAAAACAACTTGTAGAAATTGTGCTCAATCTGTTATTTCCGATCGTTTGAAAGCTTTGGGAAAGGTCTACAAGGAAGAAAAATGGGTCTCATATAAACTGAAGCCAAGAGACATTGAAATGCGAAAAACCATCTGCAAAATTCTGCTTGCTAGGCAACAAAGAAAGGAGTTTTTACATCGAATTATGACTGACAATGAAAAGTGGATCTTTTCGATAACATCAAATGCCGAAAAACCATTTGCGATCCAGACAAACCATCGACATCGACGCCAAAGCGGAATATCCACGGAAAGAAGGCAATGCTCTGTATTTGGTGGAATCAGCAGAGTGTAGTGTACCACGAGCTGTTGAAATCTGGTCAAACAGTCACAGGGAATTTCTACCAAGAACAAATTATCCGTTTGAGCCGAGCATTGCACGGAAAACAATCAGAATATGAAAGAGACAGCATAAAGTGATTTTGCTTCATGACAACTCTCGGCCTCACGTCACAAAACTTGTCAAGGAAACGTCAGAAATACTTCGCTGAGAAGTGCTACCTCACTGCGGCTTATTCACCAGACTGTGTCCCTTCCGACTATCACTTGTTTCGACCGATGACACACGCACTTGCAGAGGAACACTTCAATTCTTATGAAGACGTCGAAAAATGGGTCTCTGAGTGGATAGCCTTCAAAGATGAGTCATTCTTTCGCCGCGGAATTCGCTTACTGCCCGAAAGGGAAAAGTCATCGCTAATGATGGACAATATTTTGATTGAAGTACATTTTCATTTTGTTTTTTAAATAAAACCATACTTTTTGCAAAAAAACGGACGAAACTTTCCGATTGACCTAATACTTTGACAGTTTCGGCAATCTTTGACTGCCGAAGGAACTTGAACGGTATCTGATAAACAGTGTAAGTACAATCGCACGCCTCATCAACGTTACAGTCAGAACAATTACCGGCAGCTTTGTCTATGTTTCTACGAATGGTTGATAAACAATTTAAGGACCGACATTGCGCTGTTTAACTCAGTGCTTTAAAACATGTCGCTGACGTTTACGCTGACCGGCAAGAGTAACGTCTTTGCCGTGAGCTACTTTCCAGTAGCGGTAGATTTGGGTGACGGCGATTACGAGTTCGGTCTGACGGACTTTGAAACGTACTATACTCTAACCAATATAAATTCAACAAATAACAAGTTTTATTATGGCAACGAGGAAATTGTCACTCCCGAAAGATCGTTCGAACTGCGCGATATATGTAGAGTGATATCTGAAGCACGAAATTTTACGTTCTCATGATGCGAAGGGCAAGAAGGACAAAAAGTTCCCACTGGTTATACGCACGAACAACAATACAATGAGAAGTGAGATCAAATGCGTCTTTCGAATAAATTCTGCAAAATCTCACAACATTGGCTCGCTGCTGGAATTTTCGTTGAATCGCGTGTTGAAGCTGCGACAGTGGCATGAGCCGGACGTGCCGATAAATATCATCAATCGTGAATATCATACGTATCGAGTGCAACGTGACTGGGTGCGTACAGCAACATCAGGTGCGTGCACGATACACGAATTTTCTTCCAATAGTTGTACGGAGCATTACGGATCTGACAATTCGTGTAGTGGAGCAAGACGGTCGATTGCTTGATTTTCGCGGAGAAGAGATCACAGTTGCATGTATGGCGGTGCTAACGTGAGATGCTTATGTTGAACGAACAGCCGAAACAGATGAGAGTTACACTTTTTACTGAAAAGACTACACCTGGAAAGAAACTCACTCCGTCCAACGTTGCATTTTTAAGTCGTTGGATTTCATCGTGTGAAATGGCTGATATCCTGAATGAGCCGATCTTTGACGACCGCATCGTCAAGATTAAGACTCACACGTACAATCTATACGCCAATACTACGATTAGATAGCGATGAGATACGGATATTCATACAGCAGCAGGATTTGTACACGTTGTTGTACGACAGTTTTTTCTACTTCGAAGATTGTTGGTGAAGAAGAAAAACGATCAGATGTTGACGATGCTTGGAAATAATTGCATGGCGTTCATATCTAATGAAATTCGATATGAACTCAACGATGTGGAGATTGATCGCAATAGAAATGTTGGAATTACCAGTATCATCAAGAACTATTTGTCGATGACGTATGACAAAGCTTTGATTGCCCTGAATACAGGATGGAACTCTAGATCCGACACGGAGGAAGGATACTTTAATTTTTGCGTGCGCTCAACATGCTTGTTGGGCTTTTGCAAAGATTATAAACGTCTGGTCGTCAACGCTCGCCACGAATTGATCTTGATACGATCGCGCAACGATTACAATTATGAGAAATCCTGTGATTCGGAGCATACTGAGATTGAATTATTTAAAGTGTAGTGCCGGATGCCTCACGTTGCGTTAATCGAGATCAATAAATTATCAATGCTGCGAGCATTGGAAAGCGGTCGTTATCTGAGCATGAGTTTTTGCTCGTGAGATGTGTACGAGTATTCTCTGTTACAGAATACGATCAAGCATTCATATGCTATTAAAATGGCGACTTAATTTGAGAAGCCGCGATACGTTATCTTTGCTCTGCAGATCGGTCGAAAGAATGCCATGTCACGAGATGTTAGCGTGTTCCAGGATTGTAATTTGAGTAACGTGAAAGTATATCTAAATTCAGAATTTTATTTGTACGATGATTTAAATTTGGATTTTGGAAAAAAGAGATACTCCATCCTGTTTGATATGTACGCGCGTTTTCGTAAAGCATATTATGGAATCAACTGTTTCGAAACGCTGCTCAACGTGTTCTCGTTTATTGAGAAAGGGCCTTTTGCGGTCATTGATTGCTCGCGACAAAACGAATCCGTCAAAAGCACCACTGTGGACGTACGCATAGAATTTGACTGCAAGGAGAATGTGCCTGTCAATACTATCACCTATTGCCTCATTATATACGATCGTGTAATCGAGTATTGTCCGTTGTCCAACATAGTACGCAAGATTATGTAAATTGCAAGGTCAGCAAGTATTTAGAACTTTAAACGGGAGAAAAACCAGAGTGAAGCACAGTCTTGAAGAATTGCTCGTCATGGTCATCAACGTTTGTGGATTTGCAAGGATTCATCGTCGAAAAACGATTTATCGTCAAAGAAGTAGCTGAAACAGGGGACCATTCTGACACATTACATTTTTATGAGTCCCGTGCCATGGAAATTTTTGACAAGATCCGACAGGTCTTGCGCTTCCTGGTTGAGTGCTTATCATCATGGATTGCGATGAGAGGACGGGATGGTACCGTACAGCGAGGTGAAATGCCTGATTACGGCGGCTGTATTTAAAGACAATGCTATCGTATACGCGTCAAGGGAGGCGAGAAATAAACGTGGCTGTGGAACTTGCTTCTGGACAATGAGCGAGAATGCATATACATTGAGACCTTGTATGTAGTTTACGAAGACATGGAATCTTTAACTAATCTGGATGATTGTAATACTATACAATGTGGAAAACATGCAAAATGTACTTAAAATATTTAATTAGTGGTCGCGACGTCAAAGGAAAAATTAAGTAAGAAAAATGTTTTTAAAATAAAATGTGTATTATGTCATATTGTAGCGATTCAGAAGGAAGACCGGAACAATAATTGAAAGAAAAATCGTTTAATTTTTTCACACTCAAGACAATAAAATTTATTGCAGCACAAAACAGACTGAGACTTTTTACAGCACAAATTCAACACGCACAGAGAATTTATTTCGGACGGAAAAGCACACCGAACTGTAACGCAAAACTCTATTGCCGAAAATTGTACCGATCAGAAAAAGACTGGTCGGCCGTAACCGCGCGGTATCTTATATATTGGTGTGATTCCAGATTGTTCCCGAAAGTGCTAGCAGCCAAAAAAACCGGATATGACGAAAAAAAGGAATAATTGAGAACCTTCTCGTGTATTATAAAAAAAAACATAAGAACAATCTGGAATCACCTTGATACGCACTTAACAATTTTTACCGCATTTTGTTGCGCAAAGATCGGCGCATTTGTCATTGGCCGCCGTTTTGCCGTGGCGCCTTGCTTGGCGAGTAGCCAATGAGGACAGTGCTGCGCGCTGGGCGCGTTCCTCATTGGTCACTTGTCGTCGCTTCGCGTCATGCGTGACGTTGTCACGCGCGAAATGCTGTATTCACATAAACTCAACGCGTACCTTAATCAATTAAATGATGAGTTACATGTCGCTCCAAACACATATTAATATGTTTTTATTTCTGCTACCCTGACCAGTAGATATGTAAATGAATAAATGAATAAATGAATAAATGAATAAATGAATAAATGAATAAATGAATAAATGAATAAATATATATATATATATATTTGTTTATTTAGCAGATTTATTATTTATATATATAGCAGATGGAATTGAAAATGAATCGATGACGGTCTGATAGCTATTTGTAGCTCTTAAATATCAGTCTGATAGCTGTTTATAGATATTAAATATCAGTCCTGTTAAATATTAGTCCGATAGCTGTTCAAGATATACGTTTTATTGCGTTTCAAAGCAAAACGCTGCAAGCAACAAAATACTGAGGTGGAATTTTTCGAGCGCGACATCTTCTCGTACATTTTTGGCTGAGGCATACGCTTTTATATAAGGTATTGTACTTTTTGCCGCTGATATACAATATTAATTATGACAATCTAATAACTGATGATCTAATTGTATCTGATAAATGCTGAAGTTTATTCGTGGAATCGTTCGAACGCGTGATATATTTTTCGGCTGAGGTATAAACTTTTGATCGGGGCGTTGTACTTTTGCCTGCTGATATAACGCATTCATCTAATTATAACTGATAAAAATGTTGAAGTTTATTCATGAGATCATTCGATTGCGTGATATACTTTTCGGCTGAGGTGTAAATTTTGATTAAGGCATTGTTGTTTTCTCGGAATGTTCCACGAACATCTTTATTATACGTAGGCTGCTGGAAAAGTTTCTGCAATCTAATACTTCCAGTGGCGCCAACGTTCTGTTACTATCATATCCGTAAAATTAGACGTTTTTAACCTATAATTCAATTGACAGTTTGTATCCAAGCCAACTAGTTTTGTTTGCATAGTATTTTAAAAGAAATTATTTTGTAAGAAAATGGAAATTTCGCGTGAAAATTTTTGGGCAATGATTTTTTATGATTACAAATGTAATCTAACTCCGAAATAATGCATCGATCGACTTCATTTGGCTTTTGGGGATGAAGCACCATCCAATAGGACTGTTTATAATTGGTTTGCCGAATTTCAGCGTGGACGTACCTTTCTTAGTGATGAATTCCGTGAAGGTCATCTACGTCTGTTATTGCCACTAATGTTGATGCTGTGCGTGAAATGATTGAGCGAGACTGGCATATAATATACCGCGAGATTCAGGTATCCTTAGGCATTGACATGAAAGCAATACATACGATTTTGCATGATCACTTGAGCGTACGGAAACTTTGCAGTCGTTGGATCCCACACAATTTGACCGAAGCTCAAAAACAGGCTCGTGTTAAATGGAGCAAAGAAATGCTCAAGAAATTCAACCGAGGTCGGTAAAATTTGGTCTACAACATCGTTACTGGAGACGAAACATGGATCTATTCGTATGAGCCCGAAAGTAAACAACAATTCACTGTTTGGGTATTTCAAAATGAACCGAAACCAACAAAAAGTTGTTTGTTCAGTGCTGCTAAGCAAATGATTGCTTGTTTCTTCGGTTATATTGGACATGTGACAATCGTGGTTTAAGAGGATCGAAGGACTGTAAATACTGATTAGTATACAACAATTTGTTTGCCAGAAGACATAAATGAATTGCGTAGAACAAACCAAAATTGTCGTATCATCCTTTATCATGATAACGCCAGCTGTCACACAGCACGTCAAACCGTTGATTTTTTATCCAGTAATAATATTGAATTGATGACTCATTGTCCTTATTCACCTGATTTATCACCTAATGACTTCTTTTCGTTTCCAAACATTAAAAATAAGATGCGTGGTGAGCGATTTAAGTCGCCTGAAGCAGTTGTTGAAACATTTCTGTTCACACTGATTTCTGAGGTTACAGCCTTAGAGTGGAAAAAATGCTTCGAAAATTAGTTCGAGCGTATGCAAAAATGTATCGATCTTAAAGGCGAATACTTCGAAAAACAATAAAGCCAATTACCGAATTTTACATGTTTTTTTCATATTGTTTGCAGAAACTTTTCCAGCAGCCTACGTATAAAATCTCGCATAGCCCCGCAGTCAATCAGTCTGCTTGTCGAGTTTTCTTGTTGATTAGTGCATCCGTAAGCTTTAAAAAATGGCTAACATCATTAATTTGATTCAATGCACCAATGGATTAGTCGACGATGCATATTTTTTGGTGCAAAAAGCTGAGGTCCTATTCGAACGATTATAGGCCCTTCAAAGGGCTTCTACCGCTGAAGCGTCTGATCAACTAAAATTAAATTTATCAGCGATGTCAATCCGTTGTTGGGAAAAATGTAAGTATTTTATTCTTAAATCTAATAATGTAAATTATTATTATTATTAATCTTCAACGCGTTTACATCACAATGTCATAACGGTCACACTTGGATTAAGACGATGTCACGTCCAAACTTTTGAATGGTTTAAGTAGTGTAAATGTAAATCGTCGATTTGCGTAAAGGAGCGTGGTAGTGTCTTACGCCATGCTTAGTGCCAAGACACTAATGTGTCTCCAGACAATTTTATGTTCTAGATTTTAATACACACTTAAAATCATCGAAAATTAATGATCAACCTTTTTTGGGATCCCACATTCTCCAGTGTGAGTGTTAAAGATTAATTGTAAAAATGCATTTGGACCAGATATTTATACAGAAATTTAGTTTTGATTAAAATGTTACGTTCGGACTCCACAATTCTTTTCTTCGACTAGAAACTTTCGTCATCACAAAAAATTAGTGACCAGTAGACCATCTGAAACAGTAGCGACAAGCCAAATAACATTTTAAACTAATAAACCATTCGAGACAGAACCGTTGGGTTAGATATTGGAACCAAGTGCCACGTAGGCGAATCTTATCCCGAGGGACGGGAAGAACAAATAGATTATTATTATTATTATTAGGCGTTAGGAACTCGAAAGCTCATTGCCGCAAATACCAAATCCCGCCACTGTTTCCGTCCCTGAGCCAGATCCCTCCATTTGTGACCCTCGTACCCCATTTCGTTAAGGTCCATTCTAATATTTTCTTCCCATCTATGTCTTGGTCTACCCAATGGTCTCTTCCCATCCGGTTTACCAATTAGCACTTTATATGCAATTCGATTCTCATCCATACGCGCCGCGTGACCTGTCCATCTTAATCGACGCGATTTTATGACATTAATAATATCCGGACTATTATATAATTGATGTAATTCTGCGTTGTGTAATTTTCTCCATTCGCCCGTTTCCTCATCGCGTTTTGCCCCGATGATTTTTCGAAGTACTTTATTTTCGAAAGCCCTAAATCTTTTCTCGTCTTGTAATGTAAGTGACCACGCTTCGCTGCCATACAGGACTACCGGTAAAATAATCGTTCTGTAAATTCTAATTTTTAAGCGCCTAGACAATATCCGCGAACCGAGTAGTTTCTTAACCGAATAGAAGCACGCATTCCCCAAATTAATTCTTCTCTTGAGCTCTTCTCTTATTTCATTAGTTTGGTTTAAAATCGATCCTAAATACTTAAAATTGCTAACCCGTTCAAAAATTTTATCACAGACGACCAGGTTTCCGTTATTATGAATATTCTGAATTCTATCAGTGACCATATATTTAGTTTTTTCAACGTTTATTTGCAGCCCCAGTTCTTTCGTTTTATCTAATAGAATTTTAGCGTTATTTATTAGTGTTTCTTTATTATCTCCCAACAAAGCAATATCGTCCGCATATGTTAATATTTGTGTTGTACCGTTCAACTGCAAACCATCATTACTCTTCTGCATTTCTTTAATAGCATATTCCAATACTAGATTAAACAGAAGAGGTGACAATGCATCCCCCTGCTTTAATCCGCTATGAATATTAAAAGTTTCCGACATTTGATTACCTATTCTTACTCTACCTCTGGTATCTTTTAAACAAACTTGGACTAAGTTAGCCAATTTTTTGGGTATCCCCCACCGAGTTAAAATTTCATACATTTTCTCCCGTTTTATCGAATCATACGCTTTTTTAAAATCAATGTAAAGTTGATGTACCGATTGGTCGAATTCCCATTTTTTCTCCAAGATTTGCCGAATAGTAAAGATTTGGTCCGCAGTCGATCTATTTCTCCTAAAGCCGCATTGATGATCTCCAATTATCTCATCTGCATATGGTACAAGCCTCATTAATAAAATATTCGACAGAATTTTATAGCATGTAGGTAAAAGTGAGATACCCCGGTAATTATTACAACTCATTTTGTCCCCCTTTTTGAAAATCGGGATTATAATTGAATCTTTCCATTGTTCCGGCAATGCTTCTTTATTCCATATTAAGATAATTAATTTCTGAATTTCTTCTATCAATCTACTTCCCCCCCATTTAATCAGTTCCGCCGGAATCAAGTCATTACCCGGTGCTTTGTGATTTTTTAATTTTTTAATCGCGCTTTCTACTTCTGAAATTGTCGGTTCGTTAATCCTAGGTTCAGCCGTGTGATACTCAAAATTCTCTATTTCCCGGTCGTTTTCAGATTCGACATTCAATAACCGATCAAAATAATTTTTCCATGTGTTTAAAACTGCCGTTGTATCCGTAACTAAATTATCGTTCTCATCTTTCACCATTTCCGTCCTAGCTTGGAATCCCTTTCTAAAATTATTTATCCCCATGTACGTGCCTCGTACGTTACTGCTTTTACAATTTTCATCTATTTCTTCAATTTTACGTTTTAAGTATTGACGCTTCTTAATTTTAAACATATTATGAGCCTCTTGCCTAATCTTAAGAAACTGATCCCGAGTTTCCTTCGTATTTTGAGCCAACCACGTGATGCGCGCTTCGTTTCGTACTTTAACAATTTTTACGCATTCTTCGTCAAACCACGGCTTGTTTTTGTTCCTTTTACAAAAACCAACCGTGGCCTCCGCCGATTTTACTATCGCGTCTCGTACGTTTTCCCAGTGTTTATCAACCGTGTTATCATCCGATTCATCTATTTCCTTTGAAGCCGCGAGTCTATTCGTTACTTCGACCGCGTATTTTATTCCGTTTTCTCCCTCGATCAAACCTTGTACATTTAGACGTTTAGTTCCAAACAACTGCCCGTTAGTTTTGTTTAGCGAAAGACGTTCCCTGATTTTGGCAATTACAAAGAGGTGATCCGAGTCGCAATCCGCCCCCCTATAAGACCTGACATCGAGTACGTTCGTGTGACGCCGTTTATCTGCAAGAACGTGATCAATTTGGTTACGCGTGCCTCCATCCGGGGAAATCCAAGTTTGTTTATGGATATTTTTGTGTTTAAAATACGTGCTTTTGACGATAAGATTTTTGCCGGTCGCAAAGTTAATTACCCTCACTCCGTTATCGTTACTTTCCTCGTGCAAACTTTCGAGCCCGATCGTTGGTCTAAAAATGTCCTCTTTACCGATTTTCGCGTTAAAATCTCCCACGACTATTTTCATGTAATCGTTCGGTAATTGATCCACGAGGTGTTCGAGTTCTTCGTAGAACCCGTCTTTAATTTCGCCATCTTTATCTTCCGTCGGCGCGTGTACGTTGATTATCGCGATCTTGTACCATCGGCCCTGCACAACGAGCAATCCTAATCTTTCGTTTATAAATTTAATGTCTTTTACCGCGGATAAGATTTTCCTATTAATCATAAAACCGATGCCAAGACTATGGATCTCCGACCCTCCATAGTGAAGCGTGTACGAACCCGCATTAAGCGAACCCTCCCCGGCCCATCTTGTTTCTTGCAACGCGACAACTTCTACCCCGTACCTTTCGACCTCCCCGACCATCGATTGAAACGCCCCAGGTCTGTAAAGACTTCGGACGTTCCACGTACCCACTTTGAAGTCTCTCCCGCGTTTTGACTTTATACGACATGAGTTCCCCGAGGTAGTCCCCACCCGGAGATCCGAACGGGGGACTAGTTTACCTCCGGAAAATTTTACCCCAGAAGAATCCATGGCGAGTTTTGGTTGTTTCAAGATAAAGTCGTTTCACGGTGTGAGCCTATCAAACCCACGCCCAACCCCCAAACAGGAGGACCATTCCAATCGGCTGTCCGCGACTGCTTATTCAATTTATTCGCAGCTAGCCTCTATCCTCAACCGAGATAGCGAGGCTTTTCCTCTATCCGCAACCCGAGGACGCGCTGTGTCGTGGTGATTGGGACCCACCCACCCCGGGGATCACTACTGCAACTAGTTTTCCTTCCCCGAGACTAGCGGTTGTTATGCTAACACAGGAACAAATAGATTAGGATTATAAAATGAAACAGCAGCTGAAAGCAATAAATGCACATTTTTAACTACTAAACCAGCGGCTGTGAGCAATAAATGACATGTGGCTCGAACCTATTGGACATCCGGCATGGTCGATGACGAAAGTTGTCTTAGACACACACCCCTGTATCCCATTTCATAACCAATACCCCTAATCCTAACCCTAATCCTGGATTGGCCCAGCAGCACACGTGTGCGCTGCTCTCGGCGTCACTAACTCGCCAATATAAAAGGAGAGGCCCTCCACGAGGAGCGGCATTCGATATACGGCATTCGGCATTCGGCACTCAGCAGTCACCAGTCAGTCATCAGTCAAACTCCATCTCCAAAATTGCCAGTTCGCGATACACGTTAGTTACTAATAAGAGTGACTCGACCGGAGCTTGCACATCCGAGTGCCAACCTCCCGTGGAGTGCTGAGGCCAACGATTTCGGCAGCTAGATCCACCCATATCCGCAGAACAATAGTAAGTCCCATCCACACACATACACACACACACACACACACACACACACACACACGCACGCACGCACACACGCACACGCACACGCACACGCACGCACGCACGCACGCACGCACGCACATATATATATGTGATTAAAAGAACCAACCACTATAATTGATACCAAATTATAGTGCTGCGCCCGAACCGTCCCTTCAAAGGGTGGCTTCGAAGCCGGGCCTACCGGGAGGCACGGAGACTCTTGGACGAAGAGTACAAGAGGTATTCACAAGGGCAGAGTCGTCCGGCCGAGGATCACTTACCACCCCTACCATCCTCGTCACCACCGGCTCCGCCGGCTAATCAGGCTAAGCTTATACCTCCTCCCCCTCGAACACCTTCACCTCCTCAGCTACCTCCTTCTTTATACCTCCTTCTCCCCCCCCCTCGAACTCCCTCACCAGCGTTTTCGGATGCACTCACAGAGAGAATCTTTCCCGATACTTCTCCACAATTATCCGAATCATCCCACCCAATTTCCCCCAGAAGAAGTCCATCTCCGACGAACTCCACGGACAGCGTGGAGTTCCTAGAGGAAATTCTTCCACCCCCACCCAGATCCTACTTCCGGATCCTAGAGAGTGACACTTTTGAGTCACTCCTAATTCCCGCGGGTTACAACCGCATCCATCCCTCAGGGGGCCTACACAATCGGCCCTCATTATTTCGATCCTCAGGAAATCCGCAATGCCATCACTGGTCAAGCCTCAACCTCCAGGATCCCCGTATTCCTTCCGAATTCCACCCATGCAATCCTAGTTCCAGTCAAATTCTTCAATAATCTTTTTCCTCCCTCCTCCGTTTCCATCCACGAAATAGACTAATCAAATCCCATCCGACTCTCCCGACTTCTCGATGTATACACAATACATAAAGTGCATAGGCCGTAGTGGTACTTATGATTATGCGGTATAATAGATTGTAATGTATAGATTAACTATAGTAAATGCGCCTATTGTACATATATAGCCATATGTTATTCGTATCTCTTGATAAGTAACAATAAATAATGTTACTAATTATCCCTCTCGCTCTCGTCATTTTATTTTTAAAACCCGCCTAATTAAATCTCGTAATCACCAAACCTTGCCCTTTCAAAGCTCGCACGTGGTCCATTCCCGAGTTAAAGGGATTTTTCGCTGACTCGAAATTCGGACCGACGATCGCACCGCCCGTAGGAAACAGGCGTCATAGCGTCTTCACGAGACGTTGACCCATATTCCGAAGCGGACAAAAAAAAAAAGGGTGCGTTCGACTCGCCGGTGTTTGCTTCCAGGCAAATACCTGCGAGACTAGAGTCTGACCGTCCTTCCACGCTCCATCCTTTTCTACTCCCTTCTCTCTCTCTCTCTAAATCCATTTTTCCGGAGTTTGGACGTAACAAAAATAAATGATAAAATTTTATCACTTTGATGGATTGATATTTTCAATTTTTCTGGATATTTATTGTAAAGCATGTCGGTATTCACTCGCATTACTAATTTTTTATATTTTATTTTTGTTCCAGGCATGGCACCGCGAACGTCATGGCGCGACTGAACGAAATGTTTGATGTAATGACTGAGAAAATGGTTGATAATGCCGAAAAAATTGTGCGAAAATGTGGCAGAAAGCGCAGAAGAGCAGACCATGATGACGACGACGACATCGTGTTCGTGTTGGAGCGGAGGATTTATTAAAATTAAATTAACCGACACGTTTTATTTAATATATATATTGTAATATGTATATTGTAATATATTGTAAATGTACGATCTTGTTTCTTTCGAGCTATGATCAACATGTGTTTTTTGATGGATTGTACAATATCAAATCTGTAAATCTGATGATAATTTTTCTTAGATACGCAAGGAATTAAATTTTGATTTTAGTAATTGCTGAGGATGGTATTAAGGTGTACCGAAACGTACTATAATTTTTGAATAAAGATTTAAAATTACATTTGTATACTAACTACAACGCTGATTCTTATTTACCCAAATTTTGGATTCTATTTGGTATTAAAATTAAATATATGTATATAGATAAAAATATATATATATGTAAAAATAAAAATTGAATAAATATTATACATATACAGGTTAACTCATTCTCCACATTTATTTGCTTTTTTCCTTCATTTCTGCCTTCTTTCCTATCTGAGCGACATCGTGTTACACACGTGTCATCACGCGCGACACCATCGCGCACGATCGTACCATCGCGCAATGCGAATAATTATATTAGATTTATCTGCGATCGGGGATTTTACGAATGCCCCCTGCGCCATCGCCCCTCCGCGCTTTTGGTCCAGAATCTTTATAGTATTACTACTTTCATCAGTAACATCAGTAACATGAATCGTACATGTAGGAAGATTTAAATTTACGTAATCATCGAACTTCGAATCACACACATTGATATGTACACGTTTATACATCTGCTATGTCTTATGTTTGCTACATCATGTATTACTGCGAGTAAGCACGTTTCGAAATCCAAGTTTCTTATACTGCGACTGAAATGCATCATCAACGAGCAATATTGTTTATCAATTTCACACAGAGTAACGTTAACGTACAATTCTTGTTTAACGTTTAAAGTATAATATTCTCACAGACGTCTTTTGATGCGATGACTGCGGCGATAACTATTCACTGAGCGACTGATGTATTAGAGCTCTTTTTTATTCATGCGTTTTCCATTTCTTATTTGTATTTTTCCATTTTTTTATTCGTTTATTTTTCCTTTCGGTGTATTCAATGTGGAATTTTACTTACCTTTACAAATATGCGAATTAATTTTCAGTGTAATTGCCATCAAGCCTACATTAAACTACGCAATGACACATATATAAGAATACACTGACGATATCGAATCTTTTTTTATATCTACAAGATCAGCGTAAGCGACAATAAAGTATGTCTGATCTCATTCTCTTTTCAAAAATGAGTTTAGGCAGTGTATTCAATGTGGAATTTTATGTATCTTTACAAATATAATATATAATGTTAGTTTTTCAGAATAATGTTATAACGAATAATATGTTTCCATACAGACGTATACCACCGGTATCTAAGTTATCCTAATTGCAAAGAATTCATTCCTCGCATAATATTGTTGATCAACTGATCCCTTAGATAAAAATAAATACTTTATTTCTTTGAACGTTTGCACGGTTCACTGCTACAATATCAAATTATCGCTTAATAAAGTAGCCATATAAGGCGGGTCCGAAACTCATGACCATTATATAACGTAATTTTACAATATATAGCTCTTATTATATAGTCCTTACAATATTTATAAGCAGGATTTTAATTTAATTTAATTAATTTCAAATCGAACTTTAAGCACCTGCTTCTGATTAGCAATAAAAAATCGCACGAACCACTCAATATCTGCATGTCTTTCGATTACCACCATTCTTCTTCTTCAGGCTCAGGTGGGTATGGTTGGAGGCCAAAAAGTTCCTCCAAATTGAATGTAGATACGTACTCCCACAGTTCTTCAAATTCCTCTCGATCCCGCTGCCTATCACTACGAATAATGTCTCTGTTGAAAATATTGATGAATCCGCGTATACATATTCGGCTGCGATGCGTGTCCTAAAAAAAAAGCAAATTTGAAAAAGTGAATTACAAAAAAATACTTTATGTATAATTTATAATTTATAATTTATTTATAATTTATTTATACTGAACTTACCAGAGGAATTATCAGAACTCCAACCTCATTTCGTAATTGGAGCCGTACTACTCTTAGATTGTCAACCATAATATACTGGAGAAAAAAAAAAGGAAAATTAAATATGAAAAAACAAATTTAATAAAAAAAATTTAATATATAATACATATAAAAAGAAAAAAATTACCCCCTCAACAGGATATTCATATTGGATCTCCAGAACTTCTTGCAAGTTGCTCATGGTAAATAAATTTTAATAAAAAAAAAATTAACTTAATATAAACAGCGGAAGAAAAAATTTTTTTCTAAAAAAAACAAAAAACAAAAAATCACACTATTATAACTTTCACTATCACTTAATCAAAAAAACATGCAAAAGTATTCTACCATTAACGCTAAATGGTAGAATATTTTTGCACG
>NW_017305977.1:0-330 GCF_001594115.1 Trachymyrmex septentrionalis | reverse complement strand
AAAAATCGTTCACAGTAAAAAATCGCTACATGATTTGAAAAATACACGAACCTCTCACACGTCAAACTCAATAAAGACTGACGCTGAAAAGTATTCTTTGCTGCGACGAAACTGCTAGAGCGACCATTGTATATTAAGCACTTTAGATTATAAGTGTTGCCAGACTATGAAATCCTAGACGCGTTAAAAGAAGCGCTAGCAAATATTTATATAAACAGAGAGTGATAGCGCGTCGAAGCATAGGATGGATGGACGGATGGAGACTAAAAAATAAAGTACATATGAGGTCTGGCTATTAAATAACGAGACTGCGCGTGCAGAAGGCGTCCT
>NW_017305976.1:9092-14146 GCF_001594115.1 Trachymyrmex septentrionalis | reverse complement strand
GTTCGAGCCGTCGATTGCATTCGAACGCTGTCGATTGCGAAAAAAAAAATGTAATAAAATATGAAAAAAAACATGATATAATAAGATGCGAATACAAAATTTCATCCACATCATTTTATATATGTACTTTATTTTTTAGTCTCCATCCATCCATCCTATACCTCGACGCGCTAATAAAAAAACCGTATTGAAAAAAACTGCATCATAAAAAAGAGGATTCATTTCTTCTATCCTTTCTTCACTCATATCACGCGCTCTATCGCCTACAAAACATACTACGTTATAATATCAGTCGCGTTATTAATCTGGCACATGCCAGATAATAATTGTGTCATGTAAAGCGTCATGGCAGCGGCGACGATGGTGGCGGCGGCGGGGGCGGTGGCGGCGGCGGCGGCAGATGAAAACAATAAGAAATGTATTGTTTATGTGGGTCCTATTACAACGATACCGCCGAGACTTCCCGCGTCTTCCCCCTCTACCGCGCCTTCCTCCGCCAGCGCCTACGAGTACCCCCCGCGCTCCCCTCAGAGGACCAGGGTAAGAACCCGCCTAGTATATTGGGTCGTCCGGAAAATACGCACGGACTTTCCGGACGACCCAATATTTACTAATAAGACTGTCTGTGTCAGTATATATTTATAATTTTGCATTTTTCGCGATACATCGGTAACATATATTCGTGGTAAAATTCATATAAACAGACTTTCGATATGTCCAGTATGCATATACCCACGTAAATCGCTTTGTTGAACTTCACCTCAAGTTTGCACATTTCGACGGCGATTAGATTCTCCGCAAAGACGCTGCGGTTGTGGAAATTCGATTTCGCGATCATTGCTTCCGCGCCATACCGTCTGTTCCATATTGTTATTAATTTTACATCGATGTGATTGCGCACATTCTCCATGGTCTTGCCAAATACCACGTAGTTTATATAAATTTTTTTCGAAATCATTTTTCGCCCGCGTTCTAAATTGTGTATTAAGTTCAATGTAATCACGGAGCCATGGAGATTAAGTAAATTGTAGCACCCTGTAGATCTTTGTTACGCGAAGACCGTGACGACGACGGTTTTCAAGTATAAATCACTGTACTCGCCCAGCGAGGTTTGGATGGAGTATCGCTTTCAGATACGGCGTGAGCGTAATCGCTCTCAAATACGGTATCGCCTGTTATCGAATTATAAAATAATTCGCGCGGTAGTAAGCGCGTGTTCTGTAATTTTTCGACGCAGTCAACGTACTCATACGAAAAGATCTTTTCGTGTGAGTAATTCAAATTCTTCATCTGATAATGTTGAAAATTCCGAACGTATAATTTTTAATTTATCTTTGTCGAGATACGATGTCGATTTATCGAGGCTTGCATTTATAAATTTGAAAAAATCAATAAATCTTAATTTTACGCAATTTATCTGAAAATTCTTTTCATTTTTGTCTTTGGTACTATCGACATATTTAATGAACGAAATGTATTTTTCGTTGGTTATCGGTAGTACGTCTACATGTACTACCTATCTATCATAGCAATTTTCTTAATTATAAAATATATCGCGCGTCGTAGCCCGATAAATTATGAAATACAATCGGAATATAAAACAAATTTTTATAATTTAAGCTACAATTCGAATGCGCTGGACCGCGGCATCTACCGGTGAGATGACAATGATCGCGGACCCGCGTATCGTCCGGCGCGAACGATTTATCACATATATGTGACAACGCGTCGCGTACACCTTGCATTATTCTTTCGACAATGCTTCCATGGACACGTTGACCAAATTTTTCACGCGATACGCCAAGTTGCTCTTGAAGTTGCCGCGCGAACCATGCTATATAGTCTTCATCGCGACGGAAGTAATACGACGATAACGCGTTGTCGTACGCGCATCGCACGTAGTATCCTATGCTAAATACTTCATGCTATTGATATGCATACGACGATGCATCTTTCTTGTCGAATCCTGTCTTCCGCAAAATGCATTCCAAATCGGCGTAAGCAATGAATGACACTCGGTTGTTATAGTTGTCGAATTTGAGCCATTTGTCATCCTTACTCGACAGTCGAATGATACAATCGTTCATCTTACCACAGTCTTCGTTGTGGATCTCTAACTTTGCGCTCGAGCTGAAGTAATGAAGGCACCCGCACAAATAATAGAGAAATCATTTTTTTATTTCTTTTTACTATTTTTAAATATTTTTTTATCAAGTTTTCTTATTATACTTACCAATTGCAAAAATATTTCTTGTTCCCGTCACCAGTAATTTGTGATCTTACAAAGTGGGATAGATTTGTTATCTACGCAAAGTGCCTAATGCTGTCGTTGAATGAATCTTGTAGGTACACAGGAGATTGACATGCTTGTCCCTCTTGTTGTCTGTGAGCCGCAAAGGAAGGACCTGCTTATTTTTAATGCTGTATGAGGTCTGGCTATTAAATAACGAGACTGCTTATGAAAAAGAGTTTTATTTTAAAAATTATTGTACAATTGAATGCTCCCCTTCAATGTACTCCCCTCCCCTCGCCACACACCGTTCCATTCGTTTTTTCCATTGGTCAAAGCAATGCTGGAAGTCTTCTTTTGTAAGAGCATTTAGGAGCTCCGCCGATTTTCGCTTCACCTTTTCCATCGACTCGAACCGGGTTCCTTTTAAGGCAGACTTGATCTTCGGAAACAGGAAAAAGTCACAGGGTGCTAAATCAGGCGAGTACGGCGCGTGTTCGAGCACTGGAGTGCCTCTAGCGGCTAAATAACGCTTCACAGACAGCGCGTTATGGGCAGGTGCGTTGTCCTGGTGTAAGATCCACGACTTGTTTTTCCACAACTCCGGCCGTTTCTTACGAACTCGCTCTCGCAGTGTTGCCAAAACTGTCAAATAGTAAGTTTGGTTTACAGTTTACCCTCTGGAATCCATTCAGTCATCACGATGCCGTTGATGTCGAAAAAAACGATTAGCATGGCTTTAAATTTACATTTCGACATCCTTGCTTTTTTCATTCTTGGCGATGCAGGAGTTTTCCAGTGCATGGATTGCCGCTTAGTTTCAACATCGTATTGGAATATCCAGGTTTCATCGCAAGTGATGATGTTTTCCATCAATTCAGGCTCTTCATCTAACCTCTCAAGAAAATCTGAGCAGATCTGTTGACGGACGAGCTTTTGGTCAGGGGTCAAATTTTTTGGGACCAACTTCGCACAGACTTTCTTCATGTTTAATTCGTCATGTAAAATTTTTCTGACAGTTTCTTTATCGGCGTTTACAGTCTCAGCAATCATCCGAATGCTCATACGACGATCTCCGCGCACAATTTCATTGATTTTGGTCACTGTTTGCGGAGTTGAAACAGAGACAGGTCGACCTGGACGTTGGTCATCTTCGGTGCTCTCTCGGCCTTCAGAAAACCGTTTATACCATTCGAAAACACGCGCACGAGATAGAGAATTCTCACCATAGGCCTCTTTCAACAACTTATAGCACTCAGTCGGAGTTTTTTTTAATTTAACGAGAAATTTCACATTGATCCGTTGTTTTTTGCATTGAGCTCGTGTTTTTCGTCACACATTGTTATCGGCACGAGAAAAAAACAAGTTCGTTTCTAACCTCTATAGAAAAAATACTACTACTGCGACAAAAACGTGTTTTCGTACTGGAATAGTAGACACTTCCAGCTATCCAACGCTGCATTCGTTTCCCACTCTACCCCTCTAGGACGCCTTCTGCGCGCACAGTCTCATTATTTAATAGCCAGACCTCGTATACATTGATTGTTGAAATTTTCGAATTTCGGAATTCTTCGAACGTTATCGGAAGTTCAATATCCGCGAGATTTAACACTGTCGTGTAATCCGGATACGACGATTTTTTTATCCATATGACTTTTAGCTAGGTATATAGCGGCTATCACGGACCGCGCGAAGCATGCATTGTCTATTGAACGCATGTTGATCACCGCTTTCTTAAGTATAATTTCTCGCGGCACCACGAAGTAACATCCCACACGCATTGGATTGTGCTTATTCACATTCATTATGAAATTGAGAATTCGAGACAATGCTCTCCCGCTGTCGCGTTCCTAGAACTCTTCGAGCAATGCTAGGATAGGTCGCTCGACGACGTGTCGCTCGTATCACTCGCACATATCGGTGCATCAATATATCTCGTTGTTTTTTGTAATTATGCTCTTAGCATGTTTATCCTTCGTCGCGAACTCGCCGTTGAATGCGGTGTTCACTTTTACACTACCGTGTCTTTCTACAGTGTCTCACACTCGCTCGAGCACTACATCGCCAGCGTCTTTCAAAAACCGTCGCGGCTCGATGTGATTAGAGAGTTTATCACCGCGTCTATCAATATACGACTCTCGAACGCTGTTTCGATTTTGCGCCATCGAAGTCCATATCCGGCACCCACATGCACGAATTATCCACGCACTGAATCCTTCAAACTCTCGAGCCTCGCGATACATGTGATCACTGATTGTCTCTTGCCGAACGATAATCGCGAGCGTTTGGCATGACTTTGCTCTTCCAGAAATTCTATGAGCTCGTCGCATCGTTGTTCTCATGCAACGTACTCTTCTCTGGTATTCAGCTGGGTCGCTTGCTCTATAAAATCGCGCTCCATGTTATCGCTTGCGTTAACTAACGACCGGTGCGTCTAAATCTTCTCATTTTATACCATTTATTTGGTCACATGACATTTGTATCACATTACATTGATAATGATGTCACTGCTCGAACATGTTGTGACATGTCATACCATGTCGAATGTTCGTGAAAAATCTGGTCACGTGACATGTACACTATTTAGCAACGTCGCATTTATATCAAATGGCATTGATGACGTAACCACGAAACATGCCATGACATGTTGTGACTTATCGCGGCATGTTCTTGAAAAATCTTTGATTACGCTATCTAATAAAGCCGTCGACGCTTGCGAAATTGCAAACGTCGCATTTTTTTTTTATTAAATTACATTGATGATGTCATCGCGAGACGCGTCAAATAACAAATACGATGCGGCAAATATCTCGTGTAAGATTTG
>NW_017305976.1:534-8992 GCF_001594115.1 Trachymyrmex septentrionalis | reverse complement strand
GCAACATGCAAAAGGTGGTATCAAAAGTTTCGCCAAGGAGATTTCAGTCTTAAAGATGAATCGCGTGCTGGACGCCCTGAAAAGATTGAAACGGACGAATTGCAAGCACTGCTGGATATAAACTCTGCGCAAACTGAAAAGGAGCTTGCAGAACAGCTTGGCGTTACGCAGCAAGCCATTTCCGTACGATTACATACGATGGGAAAGGGAATTTTACAAAAAAAAGCTCAGAACTTTTTTGTACACCTAATATATATATATGAAAAATAAACGAATATTTAAACTGTATGTTTCAGCATTTGAAATTATTCATTCCTTCCGTTTTCGCAATATCTATTCTTTATTGTTTATCTATTATTTATAGTCATATTACATGTACCAGCAGCATCATCGCGATCGATGATATCATCGCGTCTGATAATATCGCTGCGTTCGCTTTAAAAGCATTATTAGAATATAATCAAATAAGTATAATAGAAATAAAAATATATATACGTATATATATATATATATATTTATATATTTTGCGTATAAGAATAAGTAAAAGAAGTCACATAAGAAGCTGCAATGAGAGCAAAAATCGTAAATATAGGATGCACATGAGTCGCAACGGACGGCATAACGTATCGAGAGAAAGATTGTAAATATAGAGATAGCTCGCACAATGATGGCGGCGACAGTGCTACTCAATATTTCAATGCGTATAACAGTAACGTTTGATAGCTGAATGTTCTATGCACAACAAAGACAACTGCCTATGAACTCATTATGTCGATCTTCTCGCGGCGGCACTTTTTTATTTACTTTGTTTTATATACACCGACTGCCATAGATAAATCCCGGACAGTCTCGCTATAGAAGAATGTATCAGTCAGACTTCCTCGAATTGTATCGCGCGAAGCACTGTATTTGATGTGAGTGACTTCAACCTGCAAAAGTATTCTGCCACTATGCCAATAGTGGCGGAATATTTTGCATGTTGAGCGAGTTATGTGATTAAGTGTTATGTGATTGTATTTAGAATAAAGTACGTAATAAAATTATTCTGCGCGCGCAGATGAAAAAAATGAAAAAACATTAACCTTTTCTAAATTTTTTTTTTAAATTTAAAATAATCTTTACCCCGTAGTAGTTATGAGAGGGAAGGAACGAGATAAAACGGGAACGAACAGGAACAAAACGTTTGACGATTCCTCTCCTGCTTTTTTATGACATGACGGGGCGAAGGAATTTGACTAGCCAAAAAGAGAAAATTTTTCGCAATAAATCTTAAGGAAAAAAGAATTGGTTTAGCTCGCGGGGTAGTTTCTAACGAATAACAATTAGTACATCAATAATCATCGAGTTTTTTTAAAAAAACAAAAAAAATTTATGAAGGGTCGCTTCACTTTAAATTAAATTTACGATTTGGTTTATTGCTTTTTTAGAAAATTCATTAAAGTGACAGAGATACGACAAAAAAAATGTTAAATTGAATTGAGTAATGGTAATGTAGAAAAAATTATTCGTCTTCCTCTTTTCTGAAACTTTTGTGTATACTCTCAAAGGAAAAAATAACGTGTAGTATACGGAAATTTATAGGATACAAAAATTAAATATTAGTTATATTGATAAAAACGTGAGAAAAGTTTTAAACGAAGGGAGTTATGTTCAATGTTCGCCATGATTTTTTCCTCATGATGAGGCCCTGAAGAAGGGAAAACTATCAAAATCAAGTAATATTGTCGGTCAAGCGAGATACAGAAATTTCCATTAAAATTGTATTTTTTTTTTTAAAGGTTTAATGTTTATCAGTCGTAGACTAATATTGCGTGAGAATCCTTTTAAGTAAGAAGATACAAAAAAAAAACAGAAGGAAAAATATAAAACGTGAGATTCGCCGTAACAATAAAAATTTTATAGTGTGACAAAAACTTTTCTGGATAAATGTAAAATGTTAGAAAGTGGCTAAATAATTACAAAATATAAATAATAAAGAGCATACACTCACAACAATAGATATATGTAAATGTTATAACAATAGATAATACAATAGATATTATTGTTATAACAATAGATAATAAATGTTAACGCAAGTCATATATTTAAAATTCACAAATAAATATGTAGACGTTTCGAAGATTTGACCATCATCAGTACACACAAGATGACAAAAAATGAAGATCTTACAAACTAGAAACTAATTAACACTAGTCGGAAGATGTTATAATAATATTAAATTAGAATTACATAAAAAATTATTGAAAAAAAATTACATAAAATTACAAGCGCAATGTTCGCAAATTAAAATGGTGAAATAATCTTTTCCCTTCGCTTGTGGTATGAATTGACAGCGCGAATAGAGATCAAGAGAGTTGAGTAATGTTTCAATCTTCTGATATAATACTCTTACAATTTCTGTTATTTTAAGAAGCGATGAGCAACTTCGTGTAAAAATACGAAATTTTCCAGTTCTATTAAAAACAAAAAAATTTTTTTCTTCTTTACACTAACGATTCCAATATCATAAATTCACAGAAATTAATTTGAAATTGTAATGAAACAGAACTTACCACGCATCTTATGGCACGAAAACTCACAAATAAGACCCGGAATAAGTAATAAATTTTTAGAACTGTATTAAAAATTACTTCCGACAATTATGAAGGCCCGTCACAAACGGGAGTCTATTTATATAATATTATGCAAGGAAAGGAGAGGAAATGAGTGGAGGGGATAACACTAAGTGTGGGGAGAGGATTACCTATGAATGGAAGAGAAATTTCAGAAAAGCGTTCTGTATCACTCTGTTTATTTAGGCCGTTTTCTTTCATTTAATATGTACCATCTCGGAGACCATTCTTTTATAATAAGAATGTTCAGAATCAAGAATACTAAAATTTTCCCAATCAATCATATCATCATTTTCCAGTTTATGACAAGCAATAATTGATAAAGAATTAGTAGGTTTATTTAAATCTTTAATGTGTTCTTTAAATCGCGTCTTTAACTTCCTTTTTGTCTGACCCACATAAGAATAATTACAGTCTTAGACAATTAATTTTGTAGACAACATTCAAATGATCTTTTTTTTTTAATTTTGTCTTTGTCAGTTTTTATGAAAGTGCTCATACTATTTATTGGTTTATATGCTATATTAAAATCAAATATTTGTAAAGGATTTGAATTTTTCAGACATTTTTTTAAAGTAAGGAATGATAAAAAATTTTTTATTAATGTTAGAGGAATCCGAGAAATAACAGAAATAACATTATGTTTTTTAATCATCTCAAAATTCTTTTTTAAAGACAGAGTTTTTATCCTATTACAGTCCAATTACAACACTTCTTCTATGTTCTACAGGATGATTGGAAAAAAAGTTTAGGTATCTTCCAGAATTTGTAGACTTTTTATAATTGTCAAAAATTTATTTTGGCATGAGCATTATCATGTGTTATAATTTGCCGTTTTTTGGTTTTATTAAATTAACTTTTGGTTTAAGAACTTGTCTTTTGTTGAAGAAATGCATAAAATTTATGAACACCAATATGAAATTGAGAGTACGAATTTTTTTCTTAAAAACTTGTTTTACGGAAAATCTCATTCCTGCTCATTTGAAAAAAGTTTTGAATTACGATATTAATGTTTATCACCACTCTTCCACGCAACATATTATAATATAATATTAGATTGAAACATAACTTCATTCGTAAATTATTACGTGTTAAATTAAATGACGCGTACAGACAATTATCTCAACTACAGTATGAGCTTTTCGAGATAATTTTTAGGGGAGAGAAACGGAGTTATATCAGATATAGGGATGGTCATAACTTGAAAGTTTTTATCGTCCTGCTCCTCGAAATTTTACGAGAAAATCACTTTTAGTAAAGGAAGCGACCAATTACCAAAATTATCAAAAATCTATCGGCCAATGAAGGGACTAGAAACTTTTAGCGATTCCTTTCGAGGAGAAGAATTTTATGAATATCATTACGAGCATAAATAGTACGCATTGATCAAGCTAAAATTTAATCCTACGTTCAAATTCTAAAGTGGATTTTACGCCAACTATTTGCGTATCGTGTTTAATTTCGTATTCAAAATGTGCGTGCATGACGTTCAGAAAAATCTTTTTAGAACGCGGAGACGTGTGTCCGTTCGTAGAATGCACAACTATCGCTTCTACGTGTATAAAAGTTTTTTGCAAAAACTTTTTACGCGAGGAAGGAATAGGAATCATTCCACCGGGCGCATGTAGATATAAAGATAATCACTCGTACAAAGTACTACAGTGATTAATGGATGAAGCGTGAGCTCGGACATCCTACGAAGGCATGTCAATAAGTTCTTAGAAAATCTGTCAAAGGGCACTCGCAGTGTCATATCACATTATTTTTTGGTAAGTAGAATTTTTCAGCTCATTACTGTCAAATTTTGAACGAAATTCATCGCGTGATTTTATTTCTGTAGACAATTAAAGCGAACAACCTTTATATTTTTTGCAAAATGGAAAAAACGAGTTTCATGCAATGATCAAACATCTAAGGTTTAATGTCGAAAAAAATTAAAGCCGAGTTGGATAATGTTCATAGCACATCTGCACCAGCGTTTGCGATTGTATACAATTTGGTGAATGAATTTAAACGTGGTCGTACATCTACATATTATGTATACGAGTATGTGATGCACATCGTTCGAGACGTTCAATTGAGGCTGTTACGCCAGAAATCGATAAAGTCCACGATATTGTTTTGACTGATCGACGAGTGAAAGTGCGCGAACTTGTTGAGGCCACAGGCATATCACATGGCACAGTGACTTCAATTTTGCACGAACAATTGAGTATGAAAAAGCTATCGGCAAGATGGGTACCGCGTTTGCTCACTGTGGACCATAAGCGCGACCGTGTGATGATTTCAAAACAATGTTTGGAGATGTTTCAATGTAATCCAGATGAATTTCTGCGTCGATTCATTACTGTGGATGAAACAGGGATCCATTACTTCACATCCGAGACGAAGGAACAGTCAAAATGGACTTCACCGAGTGAACCAGCTTCGAAGAAGGCGAAGACCGTGAAGTCGGCCGAAAAGGTGATGGTCACAGTTTTTTGGGACAGTTTTTTTGCACGCGATATAATTCATAACGATTACCTTTCATCGAAGCCAATGATCATTGGCGATTACTACGCAGCCTTAGTGGACCGTTTCAACAGCATTTTAAAGAAAAAACGTCCCCATTTGGCAAAGAAGAAAGTGCTCTTCCATCAAGACAATGCACGGGTTCACACGTGCCCGGCACCGATGGCCAAATTCAACGAATTCCGCTACGAATTACTTCCCCATCCAGCATATTCGCCAGATTTAGCCCCGTGT
Organism: Trachymyrmex septentrionalis; assembly: GCF_001594115.1. Taxonomy (NCBI): domain Eukaryota; kingdom Metazoa; phylum Arthropoda; class Insecta; order Hymenoptera; family Formicidae; genus Trachymyrmex; species Trachymyrmex septentrionalis. The sequence goes on along the minus strand of NW_017305976.1, from coordinate 3,635 downwards.
GACTATTTCCTGTTTCCAAACCTGAAGAAATGGTTCGGAGGAAAGAGATTCACCACCAGAGAGCAGCTCAGAGGTTTATTTTGAAGGGTTGGACAAATCATATTACTCAAATGGTTTGAAAAGTTGGAGAATCGTTGGATCAAGTGTATAGATCTATGAGAAAAGGAAACTATGTTGAGAAATAAAAATAAATTGATAAAAAAAAATGTGTTTTACTATGTTTTTCTAAAAACTTATTGACTTGCCCTCGTATAATCCATGCAGGGCGAGGCCGCGAGTATCGAATTGCCGGTATGCCCGTCAGCGGATATAAAGAAGTCGAATCAACGAATGAGATGTTAGGTTACGTGTTACAATTTCACGGTTGTTTTTGGTACGGTTGTCTCAGCTGTTACCAAATCAATCGTGAAAGAAAACATACGTCCGGGGCATCACGCGAAGATGCAATCGACGCTGGATACGAACAAACTTTCGCAATGGTATGACATCTTCGACAACGTGGATATAGGGTGATAGAGAAATAGGAATGTGAATTTGTACAAGAAAAGCGCGAGAATCGCGAGATGCGCGATTTTCTCGAAAACCATCCAATGCTAATCAACCCTCCTCTTGGCCCTCGCGAGGCGTTCTTTGGCGGCCGTACGGTAAATATCGTAACCCGATATTTATACGAAGTTACGGGTACGAAAATACGTTATGTGGATGTGTGTTCTCTGTATCCATACGTATTAAAAACGGGTATTTTTCCGTTAGGCCAGCCTACGATTTATATCAGAGAACAATGTTCGGAGTTGATTGGCGTAGCTCTGAATTTTAACTTTAGTTTTGTCGAGGATATCATTCAGTGCACAGTACTTCCTCCGCGATCTTTTTCACCCTGTATTCCCGTATCGCGTACAAGGTAAATTGTTATTCGGGCTGTGTCGTAGTTGCTGCGAAACGTTCTCAGGGGTCAAGTGCATTCACGATCTCCCCGCCGATCGTGAATTCGTAGGTGCGTGGGTATCCTGCGAATTGCGCAAGGCCCTAGAGAAAGGTTATCTCGTGACGAGCGTGAGCGAAATATAGCAATTTAAAGTCACACGATTCGATTTTCGTACGAGACAGGGTGGTTTGTTTGCCGAATATATCAACAGTTTTTTTAAATTAGAGCAGAAAGCTAGCGGATAGCCGAGCGAATGCCTGGATAACGAGAGTAAGGAACAGTACCTTCGGGAATATGAAAAAAACCGAGGGAATTGTTCTCGATAGAAATATTATTGTCCGAAATCCAGGTTTACGTTCGATCGCGAAGGTCTGCTTGAGTTCTTTCTGAGGTAAATTCGGCCAACGAATCAATTTGCCTAATACAAAGATCGTAAAAGAATACGAACGTTTGGCAACGTTGCTCACGAGTTCAGAGCATGAAATAATCAATATATTACCTGTCAACGACGAGGTAATATATATTTCGTGGCGACTACGCGAAGAGACCGTCGCGCCTTCTCCATAAACCAACCCTGTAATCACGACATGGACGACGTCACAAGCGCGACTGATATTATACGATTATTTAGAGAAATTAGATAGTCGCGTTTTATATTATGATACAGACTCGTGTATTTACATAAACAGAGGCGAATCGAGCGAGTACGAGCCGCGTACGAGGAATTTTCTGGATAATATGACGGACAAACTCGAGAGCTACGGACGGGGCAGTTTTATTGTGTCGTTCGTATACGGGGGTCCAAAATTCTACGCGTACGTCGTTCGTTCACCGGAAGGTCGCCGACACGAGATCTGTAAAGTTAAAGGAATAACATTAAGTTATAAGAACTCTCGTATTATAAATTTTAGTAGTATTAGGAAATTAATAATAAATAGTGAGAGAGAAAGGTGCGATGAAGAAGAAGAAGAAACGGGAGGGATAGCGATAAATTTAGTTTTAGCGCAATCCGTCGCACGGAATTTCACGAAATCGTAATGGGAAAGACGTGCACACCGATATTGGTAAAACGCAAATTTATTAATAAGCGCTACTCCCTCCCGTATGGCTTCAGAAGAGAATAACGACTTTTTCTTCTTTTTCTTTCTCTCGCTTATATTTTAAGCTCGCAATTTTTCCGCCTATTCGCATAATATTTAAGTATTATGTATAAAAAAACATAAATTTAAGTTTTTTGTAAATAATAAAATATAAGTATCTTACTTTTGCTGAAAGACATTTTTATTAAAATTTTATCAAATAGTTTAAAATTATATATGTTTCCTTTCTTCCTCTCCTCTTTTTTAAAAAAAGTATCGAATAAAAAATATTTTGTACTTGAAGGAAACAAGAGGAGGTGATGTATTACATAATTCTAACTAACCTTTTCGATTTCTACGAAAGTTTTCCCTCGCTACGACATCGCGGTAGTGGCATCAGTAAGCTTACCGACGGCAATGCCACGCGCTCACTTAACGATAGAAATATATGCTGATCGCAAGCCTCTTTGACGCGCGCGAAGATAAGCTTATGCGCGCCACACCGCGGCGAGATGATCAGCTTCTCGTCAGCCGCGGTGCTCTTCGCTGACAAGCTCACACGGGATACGCTGATGCGAGCGCTCGTCCGTCACGCGGAAGGGGTCTCGCCTTCGCATTGATCAGCTTATCCTTGCCGCCCTCCTAAAATTATTTTTTTTTCACGCATTCTAGAAATCAAGTAACGTTTTTCCTTTTTGCTTTTGAAGTCGCGCAGGGAGATCGATCGCTCATTTCATAAAATGGACGTGCGTTGGAAACATCTTTGGACGTCGATCGTATGCGGACCGACCGGTTGCGGGAAGACGATCTTTGTGAAGGCTTTTCTCCGGCATTTATCTCTCATATCCGACGTACATTTCGAGAGAATTTTATTTTATTACGCGAAATTGCAAGAAGCCTATCGTCAATTACAATACGATACATATGTAAAAGAATTCGAAAAACAGCGTTGGGGATGCAGCAACAGTAAAACGAGGAAGAAGAAGAATATAAGTAGCAATACTAGACGGATTCTAACTCAGGTCTTCTGAGGGGACGTACTCGTAGGCGCGGGAGGGGGAGAGGGGAGACGCGGGAAGTCCGGTGGCATCGCTGTC
>NW_017305976.1:0-434 GCF_001594115.1 Trachymyrmex septentrionalis | reverse complement strand
TGAGTAAAGAAAGGATGGAAGAAATGAATCCTCATTTTTATGACGCAGTTTTTTCAAACGATTTTTTATTAGCACGTCAAGGTATAGGATGGATGGACGGATGGAGAGTAAAATAAAGTACATATATAAAATGATGTGGACGAAAATTTTTTATTCGCATCTTATTACATCGTGTTTTTTTCCCATATTTTATTACATTTTTTTTCGCGATCGACAGCGTTCGAATACAATCGACGGCTCGAACATCGCTAGCAGCGCTATCTGGAAAAAGAGAATGAAAACGTTTTTTGCTGTTTCTATTCGCTTTTTTTAGCTTAGAATAAAATCCATTAGCATTAATCACTCCAAATGCGGTACGTTATGGCTTATATTTTGATGGCATTGATGACGTTGATGAGGAACATGTTGGTGATTTTATTGATGTTGATAAGGAA
>NW_017305975.1:1600-1950 GCF_001594115.1 Trachymyrmex septentrionalis | reverse complement strand
ATGGCGATTTCGAAGTAATCGGGTCGAAGTCTTTCAAGAAAAAAATTGTAACTTTTTTTTCGAATTGGGCCTGATCGAGTCGTAATACTCCCTATGGGATCTGTCTGGGACCGATTATGGCGATTTCGAAGTAATCGGGTCGATATATTTCAAGAAAAAAATTGTAACTTTTTTTTCGAAATGGGCCTGTTCGAGTCGTAATACACCCTATGGGGTCTCCCTGGGCCCGATTATGACGATTTCGAAGTAATCGGGTCGAAATCATTCAAAAAAAAAATTTTTTTTTCGAATTGGATCTTGTGGCGACAGGATACACCCTATGGGTTCTGCCTGGGCCCGATTGTGACGAA
>NW_017305975.1:489-1500 GCF_001594115.1 Trachymyrmex septentrionalis | reverse complement strand
GGGACAATATAAGAAAAAAAATTTGATTTCTTTTTTCGAATTGGGCCTGATCGAGTCGTAATACACCCTATTGGGTTTCTGTAGGTCCGGTTATAACGATTTCGGAATAATCTGGTCGATATCATTCAAAAAAAAAATTGTTACTTTTTTTCGAATTGGCCCTGATCGAGTCGTAATATACACTATTGGGTCACTGTAGGTCCGGTCATAACTATTTCGGAATAATCTGGTCGATATATGTAAAAAAAAAATTTCCTCTATTTTTCGAATTGGGCCTGATCGTGTCGTAAAGCACCCTATGGGATCTGCCTGGGTCCGATAATGACGATTTCGAAGTAATCGGGTCGATATCTTTCAAGAAAAAAATTTTTTTTTTTTTCGAATTGTACCTGATCGAATCGTAAATCACCCTATAGGATCTGCCTTGGTTTGATTGTGACGATTTCGGAGTAATCGGGTTGATATCTTTCATGAGAACAATTGTAAGTTTTTTTTCGAAATGGGCCTGATCGAGTCGTAAAACACCCTATGGGGTCTGCGCGAGCCCGATTATGACGATTTCGAAGTAATCGGGTCGATATCTTTCAAGAAAAAAATTTTATTTTTTTTTCGAATTGGGCCTAATCGAGTCATAAAACACCTTATGGGGTCTCCCTGGGCCCGATTATGACGATTTCGAAGTAATCGGTTCGATATCTTTCAAAAAAAAAATTGTTACTTTTTTTTCGAAATGGGTTTGATCGAGTCGTAATACACCCTATGGAGTTTGCCTGGGCCTGATTATATCTATTTAGGAGTTCTCGGGTCGATATCTTTCAAGAAAAAAATTTTATTTATTTATCGAATTGGGCCTGATCGAGTCGTAAAACACCCTATGGGGTCTCCCTGGGCCCGATTATGACGATTTCGAAGAAAATCGGGTCGAAATCATTCAAAAAAAAATTTTTTTTTTTTCGAATTGGATCCTGCGGCGTTGGGATACACCTCATGGGTTCTGCCTGGGTCCGATTA
>NW_017305975.1:0-389 GCF_001594115.1 Trachymyrmex septentrionalis | reverse complement strand
CCGATTATGACGATTTCGAAGTAATCGGTTCGATATCTTTCAAAAAAAAAATTGTTACTTTTTTTTCGAAATGGGTTTGATCGAGTCGTAATACACCCTATGGAGTTTGCCTGGGCCTGATTATATCTATTTAGGAGTTCTCGGGTCGATATCTTTCAAGAAAAAAATTTTATTTTTTTTTCGAATTGGGCCTGATCGAGTCGTAAAACACACTATGGGGTCTCCCTGGGCCCGATTATGACGATTTCGAAGTAATCGGGTCGATATCTTTCATGAGAACAATTGTAAGTTTTTTTTCGAAATGGGCCTGATCGAGTTGTAATACACCCTATGGGGTCTCCATGGGCCCGATTATGACGATTTCGAAGAAATCGGGTCGAAATCATTCA
>NW_017305974.1:1769-2278 GCF_001594115.1 Trachymyrmex septentrionalis | reverse complement strand
CGATCTCTTGCGCATTATGTTGTCCTAGATGATCCACTTTTCGTCGCCAGTCACTATTTTGAGAAAAATAGTTTGAGAAACGGGTCGCTTTCGTGCCGCTTCAGAAGTGAATTGCAGATGGATATGCGGTTGGCCAGGTTCTCCTCGGTCTTATGCGGCACCCAAATATCGAGGCGGGACACGTAACCAAGCTGTTGCAAATGCCTTTGTACGGTTCCATAACCTATTTTAAGTGTCTCCGCAATCTCTCGCACCTTTAGCGTCCGGTCTTGCTCAACCAGTGCCTTGATATCATTCGAATCAACCTCGGTGGGCCGACCGCTGCGGGGTCCATCTTCAAGACTCGTATCTCCGGAACGAAATTTGGCAAACCATTTCTGAGCGGCACGTTTTGTTAAGGCATCGTCCCCGTATACGCTGCATATCTTTCGGTGGGCCTCCGCAGCTCGCTTGCCTTTCTTGAAGTAATAAAGCAAAATGTGCCGAAAATGCACCTTATTCTCCGACAT
>NW_017305974.1:0-627 GCF_001594115.1 Trachymyrmex septentrionalis | reverse complement strand
ATCAATATCAACAAAAATTATTTTATTATATACTCTTAATAAATATGCTTGTATGTTTTGATATAAAATAATCAGACAGATGGTATTAAGGAAAAAGAATACGGTGAATTATTCAGTCGTGGATTGTTTTCAATATTAAATATGCAGCGAGAATAACGACTGCTATTGTATAATGCAACGTGCGAAGAACCGATACTTAGCAGGTAACTTGAACAAATATTTCGAGTCAGTCCAGTCACGAACAACTTGGCGGGTAACTTTGATAATAACTTATGCGTGCGGTACGAAAACAAAGCAACACGTGTCGTGGTCAACTTTGCAAAGCTCGAACGAGTCATTTTCCAGAAAAAACATTTATACGCTTGAAAAATTATATTATTATATCATATTACTAAAATGAATACGATATAAATATGTGCAAAAAAGGATTTTATTAAAGTATTTAAAAATTTAGTTAGATACAGACCTGAAAATAATTTTATTAGTATTAAAATAATTATGTAGGATGCATAATAAGCTACAAAAAGTTCTGATATTTTAGCAATCAGTTTGAGCACTCTGCAATTATTCTAATAAGAGTAAGAGAGAAAAGGAAAAGAAGGAGAGAGGGAGAGAGAGAGAGAGAGA
>NW_017305973.1:0-290 GCF_001594115.1 Trachymyrmex septentrionalis | reverse complement strand
ATGTTGTCTTTTATACCTTTTATATCTTTTATACTAAAAAAAGATATATCGTTTTTTTAACATTAAAGATGTGCGAGGAACGAATTCTTTGCAATTAGGATAAGATGGTGTACGTCTGTATGCAAACATATTATTATAACATTACCCTGAAAAACTAATACTATATTTATAAAGATACGTAAAATTCCACATTGAATACACGGTCTAAACTCATTTTTGAAAAGAGAATGAGAACAGACAGACTTTATGGTCACTGACGCTGATCCCTTAGATATAAAAAAGATTCGATA
>NW_017305972.1:25444-29106 GCF_001594115.1 Trachymyrmex septentrionalis | reverse complement strand
TATATAGATTAGCTTTTTTTCCTTTGATTCACATTTCAGATTGACAAATAACGTTTAAAAATAAATTCTTTTGACGAATCTATTTTTCAAACTACAAAATTTCGATATTTTTTTATAATATACGTCCTTTCATCGCATGATCGTGTTTCATTAACATATCACTGCTAGTTAAAGTCATACAAAAATAAATTCGACATTTTCATTAACTTTGTATAAGCGGCACGTATAAGAAGTGCGGTCTTTAACTGCATACATCACAGTACTGAAATCTCAGTCTCATTTCAATTGCAAAAGCATAACAATTTTTTCTGGTATAATACATTATGTATATCAATTTCAAGAAATTCTTTTTTTTAATTTGCGAGTGTACTATCTTAAATCCAACAAAATCATAAATAATGAAAGTTATTAAAAAAATTAATTTAGTGGTTGGTTTTGTTTTGTGAACGCACATTGTGAATTTTACATGTCGGTGATCCTGTATCTGACAATATTTTATTGTATCTCTTAGAAAAATTGTATTTATTTGGGGAAACTTCCTTCAACGCATATATATCAAATCTTGTAAAAAAATTATTTTATCCTCAATTTCTTTCATCATTGGTTCGTCATTATTATTAAGAGTTGTCACAATTGTACTTGATCGGCTATTCTGTTGTCAGTCGCGGTTAGTCCTTTACTACATTATCACTAATGTGACCCTAAAAAATAATCTCTTATGTATCAAATGTTGTGGTACATTACAAGAGACTATTACAGTATGTTATGAATATATAACAAAAATAGAAAGATAATATGAATCTGCTAATAAATTAAACGTTATATCGTGAATGACCTCCTTTTGCATGTGTGCAAGAAGTCGACATTTTTCCGTGAAGCTTCTGTTACATATCGAACATTTATGCGGCTTTATATCGCTATGTGTGTATTTGTGCCTCATTAGGCTTTTTCTTAAAGTAAAAGCTTTGTTGCAAATCTAAAATACAGCACATTTATAATTACAAAAATGTAAAAATAACCAAAATCAAATGAGATATAATTAGAAAAAATAGTAACAATAATTTTGTAGCACATACCTCGCAAACATATGGTTTCTCGTCTGTATGTATTATTGTATGGTTTCTAAGGTGTCCTAAACGTTTAAATGTAGTTGAACATGTCTCACATTTGTAGGGTCTTTCATCAATGTCAGATTGCTTCATGACTAAATGATTAATTATATCCTGTTTATTATCAAAGTCATTCTTACGAATGTTACAAAACTTTATCGAAATGTATGTTCCTTTTGTGTGTGTTTCGACTTGATTTCTGACTGCAAAATATTTATTATTTGTTAACCATTAATTTAAGTAATATGATTATTTAATATTTTTATAACTTTTTTACTCACGTAAATCCTTTTTCACAAAACTCGCATTTATAAGGTTTTTCACCTGTATGAATTAACAAATGACGATTTAATAGCGATTTGTACTGGAACGTTTTATCACATGTTTCGCATTTGTAGCGCTTATCATCAGTATGTACCTCACGATGATGAATCACGTTACTATGGCCCAACAGTCTTTGGTCTTCAGATTCCCCATTCTTCATCACTGCCTGTGTCATCACTGCCTTGTCGTTTTCTTTGCGACACTGCTTCCTTCTTTTTCTGAATCACTCTCCGAATCATCGATTGTCTTTTTACTCAACAGTTCAATCTTTTTCTTTTTTATTGAGCCATATATAAACAATTGCTTGAGTTGGTCCATCGCTTTTAATTTACTAGACCGCATCGAACGTCTTTCTTGAGCCGTAGTACTTGGTCCAGGTTGACTAGTCTCAGTTTTTATCACTGATTTCTGCAACGGCAAAGTGACACCTCCGACGACTGTATTAGTCTTCTTTTGCGCTTCTTTAGTCTCCTTTTGCTTAGCGTGACTCCGCTCAAATTGATCCAATAAACTTTTGGATGCTGCTACGGCTTTTGCAGATTCGCATGAAGCCTTTTCATGTGGATAGCATTTCCATTTGTTTACGAATTCCGAATATCTCTTTTTAGTATTAAAACGTTTGACTAATGTTCTATCGACAATATATTCTTCGTTACTTAGATCTGCATTTTCTTCGGTAGTTGCTTTGTCAGTCTTGATTTTGGGTTTGATCGATGTTTTTTCTTGTTTGTCTACTCCAATTTCCATAGATTCATTTTTCTGTGTTTTTGTTTCCAGTAATTTCGCAGAATCTATTTTAACTTTGCCTATTTCTTCCGGTTGTTCATTTTTAACAACTGTAGAAACTGTTATTGGATTGGCACTTTCGACATTGATATTTGATTGCATCAGGGTATCCTGCATCTTTGCGTTTTTTGTATCTTTGTCCATTATTTTTAAATATTACAAAACTTATGATTCATATAGTATTCTCTTACCTTTCCGATAGGACTCAAACTCTTTAGATATATTTTTGGATTGACTTTATTGTAAGGATTCTTAAATTCTTTTCCTATATCTCATGGTCTAAGTTTTTTCGGTTATGTATATTTTCAAGTTTATCCACCTAAAATTGTAAGAAAACATAATTTTTTAATAACATAAGTTGTATTTGTCAAAATTAGCTATCATTAATTAATTTATTTTACTACTAAATTGGTCTATTTTATTGTTAGTGATACTGGATATATAATTTTGAACATTTTTTCTACATATGAACGTGTTTTTTATTTTTTTCTAATTTATGTAAATAATTTGTAATATTTTACTACGTAAATAATGTGATATTTTATTGTGAATAGAATGATAATCGTTTTTATATTACCATTTGTTAGAGAGAACAAAGTATCAAATTCATATTATGTTTTATTTTTAATATTTTATGTTTTTAATATTGATAATGATCCGATCGAAAGGTGTGTTTGTTTATTGCTTGCACATTGTATTAAAACAACTAAAAGTATAATTGTTTCTTTTACTTATGTATAAACTTATATATTGACAATGTTTAATTTTATTAAGTAATTTTTAACTCATAGTTTTTTTTAAATGTTTTTTGAATTTTATGAGTCTTATTACAAATTGACATAAGTAAAATGTTAGATTGAAAACATATGGGACGTTAAAATAATTAAACGTAACTCAAATTGACAAAGAGTACGAATAACAACATGTAAATAAAAAACTATCGTCAAGGTTAAAAACAATATTTTGTATATATGATTAATAAAAAAAAGAAATATTAACAGTAAACTTGTATAATTGCTTGCCATATAAAATGATAGAAAGAAATTAAAGAAAATTTAGTGAGCAATGAACAATAGCAAAAGTTTATTTTATTCGACGGCGAGAATAGATTTCAGGCAATAAAGTTATAATAAAATAATAGTATATAATAATATTTCGCTATTATATAATATATTATATAATAATAGTATATTATAATATTTCGCTGTCACGAAAAGTAAAAAAGGAGAAACGGAATGATGTGTCAAAGGTTGATCATAAAATCATAAAAAAAGAAATTTATGAAATTAGAATGATGTGTGACGATTAAAAAGTTGACATTTTCATAATTTAATAACTTACATGCAATGCTGACGGCTTAGACGTAGCAATAATCAAGATCATAACAGTTGGATTTCAAATTGTTTACTGAGAACTAGTCATGTCAATGTCTTAAAAACAACT
>NW_017305972.1:22885-25344 GCF_001594115.1 Trachymyrmex septentrionalis | reverse complement strand
TATATATATATATATGTATATATATATGTAGTTAGTGAAATTGTTTTCATAATGCATATATGTAGATCCGGTTACACGAAGGTTGCAACATGTTTTTTATGGGTTTCGGAATGCACTCTACTTACCGAATGATAGGTTCTTATTTGTGGATCCATGAATACGAACCAATCGCTTGGTGAATTGTAGTTGAACTACAGGGAATTGCTCGATTTTAGTTGGTTAGTTTTTACATTCTGATCCGGTATAAATTTTCCGTAGAAACTAGGCTAATGTTATTAAGAGAACTTGGACTATTAGCGTTTTGAAATTATAAGCGACCGTGTAAATGAGGACAAAATGTGATTGAAAACGCCAATAAACGGTCAAAGATTTTAAAGGTTTCAAATAATACGATATATATTTTTTGTTGAATTGAAATTGTTAAGAGGATTTTAAAGCCTTCTGTTTTATTACTTAAGTAAGTATAATTTTTGTATAAGAAATACTTTTATTTTTTATTCGGTAATCTTTTGTCGGGATTAAAATATACGCATTAATACGTGTCTGGTAAAGTGGAGTCTATGCCGAGAACGATCAGAAAAATTTCAAAATAAAATATTTTTTATTATTTCTTAGTGTAAAATGGCGTTCCAATCATGGCTGTCAAGTCATGACAACACTTGCTTGATATAAAAGCTTTTCAACTGCTTTGTACGTACGAAATAGTAGTGTTCATACACCTAGTTTACACGAACAAACAACTTTGCTTTTTTAGAATTAGCTTTAGACGCTTTATCGCGACGAATTTGTTACAAAAAAATTGAATCACGGACGTGTTTTTGCGTATATCACAGGATGCGTGAAATATTGCTGAGGTAGTATATAAAAACATGTTGATGTGAGACGCGCGACGCGGTCTCTAAGTGCGTCAGAATTCGAACTTTGCTTTAGGATCTCCTTAAAATATGAATTTTTGGGTAGAGAATTTTCGAGAAGAGAGGACGAACTTGTTTAACTGCATAAACATATGCATAAAAAAATTATTTAATTACATTTTACGTCGAATTTTATAAGAGAAATGCTATTAGATAATTTTCTTAATGGATATACCCTAAGGCGTAAAAAATGTAACTAATCAGAATTCTTTATTTCGCAGTAGAAGAAAAAAACAAAGGATTTTGATTGGTACATTGCCTTCTGCATTATGTATTTGTGCTTCTCGTTTTACAGATTTTCTACAATAAGTTATTATCTAAGTTGTAATTTAGAAGAAAGTAACCAATCACATTTGAATGTAAGAAAAATAATAGATTATGATTAGTCAATTTTTTATGATTTAAGACTTAAAGCTTAGGTAATCACTTATTGTAGAAAGCCCGTTAGCCGACAGTGCTTTGTATAAAGCACAATGCATAGTGCATAAGAGAATCTATCATTCTAAATTTTTTTTTCTTTCATTTCTCAAAAAAGAAGAACTTTTAACGAATTCGATTGGACGCACTCAGTGCACACTGGTGCATATTAAAGCCGTCAAAAAGTAACGTCAAGGTATGTTTATACATTGACATAGAAATTGATTAAATCCTCAATATATTTGATTATACTATTACATAAAATGTGTATTTTATAATCCGAAATATTCGCATTTCACTTTTATATTCAAATTGGTATTGTTCTTAATGTTTGTATAAAGATTTTTTTAAATGAGACTTTTTCTTGAATCGAAGAAATTGGATTAATTTTATAAAATTTTCTTTTATTTGAGATATTTTTATAAAATTGAATTTGTGATAATATATCAATAGAACTTTTTATAAGATTACAAAAAGTATATTAAAAAAGTTTGAAAGTTTTCTTCCAAAAAATTTAAGACAACGTTGCTACTTTTTTTTTAAATTAATACATTACTATATTTTTAAATGTACGTCTGATACAAAATTAGAATTTTACGGCAGTAGTGTGTCAAGGGAATAATTAATAAACTTAATCTATAGGAACTCGCGCCTTCAGATAACAATAATTTCGTCGACGTTCTTTGAAGATCGCAAAAGAAAGTTCTTATTGACCTGTTGTTCGGATCCTGATGTATCTTTCTTAAAAACAGTGCCAATAAGGATCTCATTCTTGTTTCAGGTCCACTGTCGCAAATTTCAGTGAATGCCGAATGGTCAATCATATATAGTTTTCACTATATCGCCGAAATCGTGTATGCGAAGCAATAAATTTTATTGTTTTGAATGACCAAACGATTTTGAAGAGCGAAAGAATAACACTTGAGCAATATTTATAGTAATGCCGACAAAATTATTTTCAAATCTAAAATTTTTAGACACTTTAACGAAATTTTTTTTTTATCCGCACGCACAGCACGTGTCTGTTGTCTAATATTTGAGATGCAGATCTGTATGAGAATAGTTTGCAGAATCAGATATATAAATCTATAAGTATTTAAGCACTAACATCCGCTTTGACCGAATAAC
>NW_017305972.1:16684-22785 GCF_001594115.1 Trachymyrmex septentrionalis | reverse complement strand
TGCCAATAAGGATCTCATTCTTGTTTCAGGTCCACTGTCGCAAATTTCAGTGAATGCCGAATGGTCAATCATATATAGTTTTCACTATATCGCCGAAATCGTGTATGCGAAGCAATAAATTTTATTGTTTTGAATGACCAAACGATTTTGAAGAGCGAAAGAATAACACTTGAGCAATATTTATAGTAATGCCGACAAAATTATTTTCAAATCTAAAATTTTTAGACACTTTAACGAAATTTTTTTTTTATCCGCACGCACAGCACGTGTCTGTTGTCTAATATTTGAGATGCAGATCTGTATGAGAATAGTTTGCAGAATCAGATATATAAATCTGTAAGTATTTAAGCACTAACATCCGCTTTGACCGAATAAAAGATTTTTCTTGTTTTATTACACTTATTCTCATTGGTCTAAAATTTGTATAATGTGATATACTTACTAAAAATAATTTTGTTGGATCATAAAAATAATTACGTCGAAGACTCAAGTAGGATGAACAATGCTGCAAAAAAGTTTGGACATTAGAAGCTAACGTGAACATCCCATATAATATTTTGATTCGACACATTTATTTTCAAATCTATATCTAGCTTAATTATTATTATCTTAGCAAAACTCATATAGCACAGAAGCAATTTTGCTACAACATTATCATGATAAGTCGCGAAAAAGTGGTTCAGAGAAAATGCATTTAAAGACTCAAATGTACAATAGTTTACATATGCAAATCGAACACTTACAGGATTCTTTTTTAGTCAGTTATATCAGAGTCATATAATAATACTTTTTCTTGCTCAAAGAATTGATTTTGTCCAATTGTTGTTTTCTTCTATAAATTCGAGTTTCTCTGCACGCCTCGAGGCTTTGTCTAAACGGTTTGTTCAACTATTGCTCGTCACGCGCAGATGTGAATATTTCTGTTTCGTACACGGTTAATGAACACAAAAGGCTATTGTTTAATGATTAAAAATCAACTTTAACATTGCTTAGACAAGTTATACATAATATGATAAAACTGAACGATTACACTAAAATGATGTTTATTGCTTTTTACATCTTCTATATTTAACTGAACTTAACTTTGTCTTTGAAAGAAAAATACGACGTTTGCTTAGAAATTGATTGCCTCAGAGCATCGTCTGTTAACGTCACATTTGCCGACAGTTTGTGCACAATAATTATTGCCTACAGCTCGATTATCTACACGCTTTGTTGCACGCAAAATTAAGGGAAAAAGGTACGCGTGCTCACATGATCACTATTGCGCATTGAACACATAATATTATTGACTATAAATCAATAATTACATATCTACAGATCTGTTGACTACACATCTACATGCTTTTGCACACAAATAAGAATTTTAGAGACGAATTAGTCACATTCGCTTATACATATTATCATTACATATTATCGCCTACATATCGATTGCCTACAAACATTTTTGTATAAGAAAATAAAATTAAGAATCAACGATTTGTTTGCACGTACATATTATTGTATACAAATCCATTGTCTAGAAGCACTTCAATTACATAAAACAATAATTTTTAAAACCGAGAATTTGTATTTTAAAATTAGGAAATTTGCGTTAAAGCTGAGAATAGTATAGACAATCGAGTTGTAGACAATAATTTTGATGCTCAAACAAACCGTCGACAAATGTAACACAAACGGTACTATAGGCTATCGATTTATAAGCATACAAGTCCATCCTTTCCGGAATAGTACATTAATCTTTATTTAAAGCAAGATGCTTTTACGGAAAACTTTAGGAATATTATAGCGATGATTTAATAATCGAGACAAGAACAAATTACTAATGCTTTCATGTCAATTGTTTTAATATAAATCTTGTTTGTTAATTTACAATAGTACATAAGTGATAGTCATACATACAAAAATAATAATCACCATGTACATCAAATCTTATACGAGAGTGTGTTCTGAAGACGCAGTTGGATAAATTAACAGTAAGAAATTCTTATCACAATTGTTCTGTATATATATTTAGGGTACATTTCGTTTTCACCTCACACACAGTAAACGCTAGTACAAAACGGTTTTTGAGGTAGTACATACGCGATAATATCATTCAAAAGTCCCATCGCGAATTTGATGACGGAACTCTCACATTCGACTCCCGCCAATGCACAGTGGGACTTATCGCTGAAAAAGGGATCAAGTCACTTGTAACACTTACATATTAAAAATAGATTTTTGGGTGGCTGATCATGATGAGTCATCACAATAAGAAAATTTCAAATTTTTAAAGAAATTTTAAAAATTAAAAAAATATGTATATAATTATACATTTTTAAGTATATATATATTTTTTTTTTAATATATATGAATTTTAAAAATATTAAAAATTTGTATGAGCAAGTCACAGTTATGTATGCATGTGTCATACAAGTATTTTGAATTTTCTAATTCTTATGTCAGAATCATTATGATCAGCAACCAAAGAAACTCCAGAAGTAAACATGTGTTTTAGACACGATTTTAAAAGTAAAATTAACAATATAAGAAGTGCTATTTTAAACAAATTATTTTTTGTCAAAATCGAGATCAGTCACGTAGATAGATTAACGTAGTTCACTGCTTTTACTTTGATTCACATTTCAGATTGACACAAATGTTTACAGAATTTATTAAAATTAAATTCTTTTCACAAATCTATTTTGCAAACTAAATAGTAAAAAATTACGATAATTTTTTTATAATATACGTTTAATGTTTTTTGTTCGCATGATCGTGTTTTCTTAAATATCACTGTTAATTTAGGTCTTAACAAAAATAAATATGACATTTTTATTAACTTTGTATAAGTGACACGTATAAGAAGCATTCAATTGCTTATATCTTCTAATACAATATAATATGTATATCAATTTCAAGAAATTCTGTTTTTAAGTCGCGGGTGTATTACCTTAAATTCAACAAATAATTAAAGTAAATAATTAAAAAAGTTAATTTATAAATCGGATTTGTCTTCAGAATGCATTGTGAACTTTGCAGGTCGGTGATTCTGTATCTGACTACTATGAGCGTTCAATTGTATCTCCTAAAAAAATTGCATTTATAGGAAAACTCTCATAAAAAAATTACATTTTTATCCTCAATTACTTTCATTATCGGTTTATTATTATTATTAAGAGTAGTCATAAATGTTGCCTTGATCGTGAATTGTGACCTACTCTGTCAGTCGCGGTTAGTCCTTTACTACGGTATCACTAATGTGACCTTCAAAAAAATAATCTCTTAAATAATGAAAGTTATTAAAAAAATTAATTTAGTGGTTGGTTTTATTTTATGAACGCACATTGTGAATTTTACACGTCGGTCATCCTGTATCTGACAATATTTTATTGTATTTCCTAGAAAAATTGTATTTATTTGGGGAAACTTCCATTAATACATATATCAAATCTTGTAAAAAAATTACATCTTTATCCTCAATTTCTTTCATCATTGGTTCGTCATTATTATTAAGAGTTGTCATAAAGTACTTGATCTGCTATTCTGTTGTCAGTCGCGGTTAGTTTTTTACTACGCTATCATTAATGTGACCCTAAAAAAATAATTTTTTATGTATCAAATGTATTGTGGTACATTATAATAGTCTATTATAATATGTTATGAATATATAAAAAAATATAAAGATAACGTGAATTTGCTAATAAATTAAACGTTATATCGTGAATAACCTCCTTTTGCATGTGTGCAACAAGTCGCCATTTTTCCGTGAAGCTTCTGTTACATATCGAACATTTATACGGCTTTATATCGCTATGTATATATTTGTGCTTGTTTAGGTTACTTCTAGAAGTAAAAGCTTTGTTGCAAATCTAAAATACAGCACATTTATAATTACAAAAATGTAAAAATAACCACGATCAAATGAGATATAATTAGAAAAAATAGTACCAATAATTTTGTAGCACATACCTCGCAAACATGTGGTTTCTCGCCTGTATGTATTGCTGTATGCTGTTTAAGGTAATCTTTACGTTTAAATGTAGCTGCACATGTGTCACATTTATACGATCTTTCATTCATGTCAGAATGCATCGTTTCTAAATGATTAAATTTATCCTGTTCATTATCAAATCCATTGTTACAAACTTCACAATTGAAATGCAAATTTGTCCAAATGTGTCTGCTTAGATTCGATGGGCGACTGCAAAGTGTTTATCATTTGTTAACCATTAATTTAAGTAATATGATTATTTAATATTTTTATAACTTTTTTACTCACGTAAATCCTTTTTCACAAATCTCGCATTTATAAGGTTTTTCACCTGTATGAATTATCAAATGACGACGTAAATCGCATTTCCGTTGAAATATTTTACCACACGTTTCGCATTTGTAGCGTTTATCATCAGTGTGTACCTCACTATTAGATCGTTTCAAAGCTTGTGAGGAGGGAATGTGTTCATCTTTAATATAATTGAAGATAATTGTTAAAAAACAAATGTGGAAATAATAACATAAGATGGAACTGTTGAAATAATACAAGCATGTCCAAAACTCTAAAAATATTAAACATGGACTACATAAATCTCATCGCAATGTTTAAATTCATATTTTTTTGTACCTTTATCCATTATTTTTAACTGTTGATTCAAGTATTACGGAACTTGAGATTGATAGAATATTCACAATAAGATTGGAAACAAAATTATTTATGTTAAATGCATTACTTTAAATACGAAGTATAGCGCCAGTACGGTCTGAATGTTCAGATGTTAAAGTATATATTTTCTGAAATTAATTTATTTAAATGAATATTTATAATAGTTCAACATCTTAACATTCACAGAACCGTAATGACGCATCATATTTAAAGTAATGTGACAGAGTATTTCCCTATTTTTCATAGAACTCTCAAAAACTTTAGGTGTATTTTTCAATTGATTTTCTTGTAACGTTCCCTAAATTCTTTTCTCACGGTTACATTTTTTTGTTTATGTATATTTTCAAGTTTACTTATTTAAAATCGTAACAGAGCATAATTTTTTACTAACATAATTTAATTTAATTTAATTTAACTTAATTTAATATATTGCAAAGACTATATGTTAACAGTGTAACAGACATGATACAAAAAATATGATACCAAACATTTTACTACACTTTTCGCATTTGTAGGTGAATACGTTTGTATTATCTCGACTTTGGACCATTACAACACCTTGCGTTGTTGAAGATCCTTGAACAGATACTTTCCCAATGGAGGACGAATTCAATTCGATGACACTTTCTTTTTGAGACATAACGTCGAGACCAGAAGCCAAATTCGGCATTTGTTTGGAATCGACTGTAACAAGCTCGTCGGCGTCAGCCACTAAAGCAGGTGGTTGGCTAGATTTTTCTTTATCTGCAGATTGCAGTTCTAATGACGTTGCCAGATTACTGCATGAAATTGAGGTTTTGTTGGATTTACACGACTGTGTATTAGCGAGGTTGAATGCACGATGAATCACGTTGCTATGGCCCAATAGTCTTTGGTCTTCAGATTCCCTAGTCCATTCTTGATCACTGCCTGTGTCATTTGTCGTTTTCTTTGCAGCACTGCTTCCTTCTTTCTCTAAATCATTCTCCGAATCATCGTTTCTCTCTTTATCCAACAGTTCATTCTCTTCATTTTTCATTGAACCATACCATTGCTTGACTTGATCCATCGCTTTTGATTTATTAGATCGCATCAAGCGTTCTGCTTGAGTCGCAGTACTTGGTCCAGGCTCACTGCAGGACTCAAACTTTTTAGGTATACTTCTCGATTGACTTTATTGTAATGTTTCTTAAATTCTTTTCGTATTTCTCACTAAATTTCTATTATGTATATTTTCAAGTTCATCCATCTAAAATAATCGTATGAAATCATAATTTTTTAATAATATAAGTTGGATTTGTTAAATTTAGTCATCATTATTTAATTTATTTTACTGCTAAATTGGTGTATTTTATTGTTAGTGTTATTAGATATATAATTTTAAATGTTTTTGTTTAAATATGAACGTGTTGAATCTTATTACAAATTGACATAAGTAAAATGTTAGATTGAAAACATGGGACGTTAAAATAATTAA
>NW_017305972.1:1690-16352 GCF_001594115.1 Trachymyrmex septentrionalis | reverse complement strand
AATAGAAAGAAATTAGAAAATATTCAGCGAGCAATGAACAATAGCAAAAGTTTATTTTATTCGACGGCGAGAATAGATTTCAGGCAATAAAGTTATAATAAAATAATAGCTGTCACGAAAAGTAAAAAAGGAGAAGCGAATGATGTGTCAAAGGTTGATCATAAAATCATAAAAAAAGAAATTTATGAAATAGAATGATGTCTGACGATTAAAAAGTTGACATTTTCATAATTTAATAACTTACATGCAATGCTTACGATTTAGACGTTGCAATAATCAAGATCATTATGTTGAAATTGTTTACTGAGAAATAACTACGTCAACGTATCTTCGCATCTTAAGAACAACTGAGGCAAAACGAATATGTGTATATTTATGTTATGAATTTATATAAATATACAAGGTTGGCAACGTTACTTCATAATAATAAATCGTTACAGTCTTTTTTCTTAAAAAGTAATTCGTTATATCGTCACTCCTTATTGATTTGCAAAAGTATAAGCCTCATAAAAATAACTCGGTAGCATCATTCAAAATGTAATGAGGCGTTACTTTTTCTTCTTGATATTAATAGAATGTTATAGCGTTTCTCATTGACGGTACTTGAGAAAGTTCAAATTACTCAGTACGTATTGCAGTCTTTGTATACTATTCTAATTGGAATAAAAAGTAAAAATGACATATCTCAATTAATAAACTGTTTAAGATATACTTTATGAAATAATAAAACGTATTTTCGTGATTTAAATCATGTTTGTATTTTTATTTTAAACATACATCTTTACATCGACATGTGTACAAAGATTTTAAAGTGTATTGAGTGTACAAACGTTTTGCCAATAAAAAAATACTGTTATGTGAAGATTTTTGCTTTAAATATTCAGATGAGATGTGATAGTTCTATCTTTAGCAGAGAAATAATATAATACTATAAAAACTAACGAATGTTGTTATACAGATACGTTCTATTTAGAAATAAAACTTTCACGTGGCTAAATAAAGTATCGACGAAAGTAATTAGTGAAATTGTACAATAACTAAAGTTTATTTTTTTTTGCGCAACACGCTGCAGCAGCAAAATGCTGTTATTGGTTGAGAATTTTTCGAATTTTCCGTGAGATGAGAGGCACTTCCAATCAATTCTCGATAATTTAAATCACGTGACATTATGTCGTTTGTAACTGCCACAGTATGCTGTGTATGAAAAGTTAACTTAGTGCATACATACATATATATATTATAGGCTTTATGTTTCTTGCATTATGGAGTGCTTTGCTGATTGTATTTATTTCGTATAAGTTTTTTATTAAAAGAAATATACTTTTCAATATCTTTTTTATCAAGTTAGGGGATATTTTTTTCTTTTATAAAGGTTTTTTTTAAGATATATATTTAAAAATATTTATACATGTTTATGTATGTTTATTCGTATTTATATACACAGTAAGTCAAGTAGGAGCGTGGTCGACCTTACTCAAAGCTAATAAAAGATATCGCCCTAAATCTATCATGAATCCATAGAGGTCACCTTTATCCTTGATACACTATCAAGAAAGATTCAGTTGTCATTGAATTTTCTTAAGAGAATCACATTAATCGCCACGAGTACCAAATATGCATCATGGTATGAAGCGTGTTCTTCACGTTGTGTTTCTCTGCACTCACCCGAAAGGTCTAAAAATGTCAGCCGTCAACAATTAGTGGCTGCTAAATATATAAAAGTTGAAATCATTCGTACAGAAGTGAATGCAGCGATATAATGTGGCAAAAAATGTCGATGATTTATCGGAACGTGATATGCAAAGTGGACAAAAAAAGACGATAAAAAAATAGTGAATCTGTTTTCGCGGAATCCTAGCTTAACACTGCATCAATGACAAGCAAAATTGAAGCAGAAAGGTTTAGATATATCGTATGAAACTATTCGAACCTATCTCAAGGCTAATAACATGAACTCGACCACGCTCTTACTTGACTTACTGTATACTGATGCAAGAGGAATTTTTTACTAGAATATAAAAATAATGAAAGTTAATCTGGTACACGGTCGAGACTCATCGTGTGTAGTGTAGTAAGTATTAAAGTTCAAATGAATCTATCATTATTGTTTCAACATGCTAAAAGATGTGCTAGCGCATACAACGATACTTTTGCTCAGTTGACAAAGTTACGCTAATTCGCATCTATTTCTTTCGTAGAAGAATGTATGTATTTAAAAGTGATATATAAAATGTTTGATTTAAATTAATATATCTTTTAATTTATTAGATTAAAAAAAAATCTTTTTCTCAAAGTAACGGTAAATTCATAGTTATATATCATTATATCTATATGTGTATATGTAGGTATATGTACACCTAGGAACAGTCGTTCTCAATATTTTGATATTGTTAGTTGACAGCAGATAATTTAAAATTCGATCGTAATAATCTTGATTACTAGTAAGCATTACATACGTTTAAGCCGTAAGCATTACATACATAATAAATCATAAAAATTTTAATTTTATAATTTAACTGGAGGTATCATTCTAATTTTCTAATCTTATTTTTATGATTTAGTTTGTTTTTAACATCACTCTATTTTTTTCTTTCTACGTTTTATAACAACTGTTATTCTATTACCTGTAATAAAATCTGTTCTCACCGTCGAAATATAGAATAGATTTTGACTATTGTCTGTTGTTTATTGAATTATCTAATTCCTATTTAATAGATTTTAAAATGACAAAGAATTATTAAGAATTATAGAAGTTTTTTTATAATGTTTTTCTTTTCATACTTATTGGTCATTTATACAAGATGTTACTTTCAATTGATGACGGTTTTTTATTTACGTGTTCCTATTCGTACTCTCTGTCAGTTGAATTATGTTCAACTATTATAACGTCTCAAGTTTTCAATCTAACATCTTATTTAATATTTTATTTACGTAAATAAAAAAAATAAAAAAAAATGTTTATATATAAAAAATGATCAATATTGTAATACACATACATGTCCAATATTACTAACGATAAAATACACCAATTGGCTGATTTTGACAAATTTAATTTATATTATTAAAAAATCATATTTTTCTACGGTTTTAGGTGGACAAACTTGAAAATATACCTGACTGAAAAATACGAAAAGGATTTAGGTAATGTTACAATAAAGTCAACTGAGAAATACATATGAAGAGTTTGAGAGCGTAACTGAAAAAAAAAAGAAATACTTCATCAATCTCAAGTTTCGCAATAATTGACTCGGCAGTGGGAAATAATGGATAATGGTACAAAAAAATACATATCTCAAAAGTGTAAGCTTTATGTAGTTCATGATCAATATTTTTAGAGTTTTGGATGTATTTGTATTATTTCAACAGTTATTTGTTTTATGTTACCAACTTTATATTTGTCTTTTAACAATCATTTTTCTTAATACTAGAGACAAGCATTTAACCTACTCCAAAACTTCGAAACAACATGATACTAAAGTACTGACTGGAGTCAAATCTCACAATTGCAGAACGTGTCGTAAAACGTTTAACCAAGACATTTAGTCAAGAGTTTAGAAAAGGGTAACAACCACCTGTTGAATCTCAACGTGCTTTTAATATCGTGTTAGAAGAAGAAGAGAAACAAAAAAATCAACTATAATTTTGGCATAGTCTTACCCACGATTATTATAGATCCTAGTTCCATCACGTTTTCAATTTCGCTTTATTTAATGCTGATTAGTGCTGATTTGACGTAAACAATTAGTGTTGATTTTCAAACTGACTTTCAAACTCTAATTATATTATTTAAGATCTATGACATTAGATTATTCTAGATTGGAGGTTCCTCTTGAAATTCAACATTTTCGGACATTTAAGCTCAATGAGCTTAATGACATTTAAGCTATCAAGAACCTCTTAAAATTAAGTTTCACTATATAATCAGATTATTATTTTAATTTGAATTTTAGAATTCTAAAACTAAAGTCGAATTCGGTGATCTCGAAAATCTTTAGAAAAGAAAATCTTTATTAAGCTTCATTGTTAAAAAATCCCGGTCCTCAAATAATTAAGTGTTTTAAGTATGTCTAAAAATATTTTAACATAACACGACGACGTGTTCGGAAATGATCGATGCCGTCTCGGCGCAATTAACCATTACCGAGAAGATGGCAAATTTATTCACAACGATACGACACCGTTGACTAGAGCATCATTAAACAAATCGCCTTCACCCAGCGCGCGATGTTTGCATACGCAACTAGACAAATCGCCGGTCGAACGGAATGAAACATGGCGGAGAAGAGACGAGACGGCAGCTACCGCGCCGAGTGATCCCCCGACGATAACGAATGAATCGATTTGCGTGGCTCGTTAACAATACACGCATAAGGAACGCTAATGCGCCACTTTGTTTCAGACCTCGACCTCGCCGCAGCAAAACTTGTACCCGAAAAGAATAAAAAGACGAACGGATCGTGTATCGTTGGGTCCAGTGTCTACCTCACGTTCGAGAACTCTCTCCCTGGCATAACTATATAACTATATAACCTCGTCGAAAATACCACGACAAGGACGATCGTCTTGGCTCCATGGCGCTCGCAAAGTTAGTTCGATTAAACTGATCCTATAATGACTTGCATACCATTTCCAACACAGCAGCAACATTAGCAGTTGTGGCTCGTCGTTTACACAACGTGTCATTCTTCTTGTCATCGAGATTGCGTTGCGTTTATAAAGCAATCTCTTCACTCGCGCGCGAAATTATTGGGTGCATTCAGCGAATACGTCTGAGTGAGCGCTCTAGTAATTGTTGCCTGTGATTGGAGTGAATCTTTTGATCCACGATAAATCTAGATCTAGAAGATACGAACAATAGCAAGCACTTACTTAACCGTTGTATTTACCGAACGGGCCTATTGTATCTTAACCGGAGTAACGACAGAAGTTCTTTTCAGTATAAATGGTCTAAAAATTTTTTTAAGAGTGTGATTTAATTTTGAGAATCTTTTTTTAAACTGATTTATTTAAACAACATATCGTGTAAACGTTTAATAATTGTTGTACAATCAACATTTAACTCTCTGGCAAGTTCTGAAGTGAATTGTGAATGCTGGATTTTTGTCCAATGATGCTTGCAAATTGCAATCTGCATTTTCCAGCTTTTGTTGTTAATATTGAAATCATCATATTTGAATCGACAGAATCAACATTTATTTCACATGTCTTAATTGATAGAGTAACATCACCGGGTAAATTTCTATCAGAATTCTAAGACGTTTAGTCACCGTTTTCTTCTGATTAAAAAACAAAAGCAATATGTGTCGAAAATGCTCTTTAGGAAGCTCCATTTTTTAAATGATATAAACACAATGTTTACTACGTCCATTGTTAGTAATCGTCTAAATATAATGGAGTAATAGTAAAGCATTAAGAAATAAAATACATTTGGAATATCTTCGACAACACTGATAATGCCATTTCTTGCAAAATCCTCAAAACTAAATCACACTCCTAATAAGAATGGACGCATATTTTCGTCTTTTTTTCTAGAACGTTTTAAATTCAAAATTATTTAAGTATAACCTACTCGCTGCATTCTGCGATTTATTATAATACATCACACGAATTTTAAACATTAATGTTTATTTAAGTATATTCAAAGCGCAAAAGCCTCCGAAGATTCCATAGAATAGGCAAGAATCATCCGGAAAACCGGGATCTGTTGACGGCACGATGAAGATAAGTTATGGCGACCGTCGCCTCCGGGTCTCGCGGGGCTCCCAGCCCCCTCCGCCGCTGTCGTTCCATGAGATCTTACAAATGCTCGCGTGCACGTACGCCGTAATGGCAACGTCGTTAACTCTTTATACGTTTGTCAGGCCCTGTTTGAGTAATGTCATTGTCGACCGATACCAGGCCGCGCCGCCGCTGCTGCCGCCGCCACTTCCCACCAAGAAGGATCACGTTGACCGAATTGGTCGTACATTCTCGGAGAAATAAGAAGATTCGCGCGAAATATTACGACTCTTTGTGTTATTTATTGCAAGTAATATTGCAATCCGTCTCGCTGTTTTTTCTCGCTTAACCCACCGGAGCTAACGCCAAAATCCGTAACAATTTCTGACACTGAGTCTGTAAGATCCATTAATTTATGTTAATTAAAAGGCATAAATTAATTTCGAGGAATCGAAATGATATAACTTGTATAAAAATGATTGATGAATACCAAGTAATTTTATTTCTCTCCGTCTTAAATCATATTTTTATTCCTGCTGTCAGCCCAAGTTTTTTTTTACTGTTTAAGGCTTTCAAAAAATGTGAAAAAATTCAGGTTTACTTTTTGACATATCTTTATTACATTATCAAATAATTTTTTAACAAAATATTTTAAGAGGATGAATCAGATTCCTCTTTCCTTCATTTAGAAGTGGAATTTTACTTGTGCCAAAAAAAAAGGACCAGATAATCATCTCTTTAATCCGTTTCGTTCCGACTGGCTGAATTCTAATCTTCAATTGATAATCCTCAATCTTCAAAATGCGTTTAGGCTTTAGTGTGTGTTGCGTGACGTAGAGTTGGTGCACCGTGTCTACCGTTGCCAAGTGTATCTTCTCCACACGACGTAGCGTGAGCGTCTGTGAAATGGCATCCCTTCCGACGCGGCGATGCATCGACATTGGCGACGTGCTGTCGCGGATGCCGCCGGGTACTACCGCACTGCCTAGCATCGCTCGACGAGAATCCATATAAAGAACACGCGCAAACGGGCAGGTAGAAGCCAGGAGCTGCGCGGCGTAGTTCTCGGAGAGACGGAGAAAGACGGAGGATCGGACGGACGTGGACACGAACATAAAATGCGTACACGACGAGACTCATGTGTGCGTGTACTTAGCATAAGTCTCGCACCCGAGGCACTCTCTCATCGTATTTCATGCCGACTATGCCTTATACGCTCGCGTCGCTCGCCGCGAATAACCGCCTATTCCTTCTTCTTCTTTCTCTTCGTCGCCGTCATCGTCGTCGTCATCCACCGCGAGCTACGTCTCGGATGCGAGGATAGAAATCGCTCCTGGTAACCGAACGCGAACCCGCAACAACCCGCGTAACGATGTTACTTCTGAAAGGGATCGGATTTGGTACGTCGAACCTGACCGCGAAAGGTATTACAAAGTGATTTGTTGTGCGGTAAAGACATGTCATTCAGTTTAAAGAAGAAATAATCCGAGGGGGTAATCACTAGCTGAAATATTGTCTCACAGATTACATGATTTCATTTATTTCATACAACTTCATCTGATAATAAATAATTTTCTTTATTATATATGAAGTCATTTGGTAAAATAAATGATTTTAATATTACACAATTATTTCTCGTAGTTGCTTATTATGCTAATTATTGAACACCGGAATTTCATATGAATTTTACAATAGTTTCGGGAACTCTGTCCCACGATTACTTTAAGTGATTACTTCCTCGAAATAATTCATATCTACGTGCATATATGTATATGATATGCGCATAAGAGTTAACGCTTTGAAAAAATGTTATACTTGTTATTTACCGGATATTGAATAAGAAGAATAAAATGATACATTATGCGCGTCATGCGTGAAACGGAATGCACTTAAAGTGAAACATCACGCGTACAATCATGTCAAGTGGAATACTCTCTTACGGTTGATTTATCGGACTCTCTCAATTATATTCTTTATGTTACATCTGCAAAGAACTGTATGGATAATTATATGGAAAATTAGATCCCAGTGAAATGAGTTACAGTTCTGATATAACGTATCTTATAATGTGGTAAAAAGATTTCATAGAGCACACAAGGTTTAGTAATGGATAATTTTTAAACAATGGTGTATCAAAAATGTAAATCTCGTGCTCGCCTAATAGATCAGAAGCTTATTAAGCTTTGTGTTTATAATATCTTTTGTTCATTACATTATAGCTACATTATATGTGAAAATTAACTCATTTAACCGAGATTCAATCCATATAATTAATAGAATCTTTTGAATCATAATTATTAAATCAAATCTTAGTATTTACATTAAAATAAAAATAAAAATAGTTTTATATTTGATTTAATATTCACACACACGTTTTTTTTTATACAATTTATGCTTTGGTTCCTTGACATTAATTATAGAGTAGATATTTTTTAGTCCACATAAATTAAATGAGTTTTACATATTCGTGTCATTAATTCTGTTTGATGTCCTCCAACTCTGGAGAGTTAAAAAACATAAATTTGTATCCGAAAATATATAATTATTTCATATAAGAATTACTTACATAAATTGAAATCGAATAGAGTATAAAATTTCTTCAAGTCGCTAAATCAACATGTTTACTTCATCAATCTCGACAGAAATGGAGACACGTGGATAAGGGCTTATCAGCGACGCGAAGCAATCAGTAGGAACATTACGAGCATTATAACGACACCCGGATTGGCGACGCGGATTTAACGAGCCGCTTACGATCGTCAGGCATTTGCGAATTATCAAGCGCGATAGAGACATCACAGGAACGACATCCTCTCGCGATATTATGGCGTCAACGGAGGCTTCACGGAGGGTAACCGCGAGACTACTTGCGGCAGTGGTCACGCGAGTTCCGAAGATTGGCAGAATTTACCCAAACCCACGATAGACGTCAGTCGAAACGATCGTTTCTCTCGCTTTATAGGTTTCTCGATAGCGAAATAGTATAAGGCAACCGCATGCTCGTACTACAGTCAAAGATGCGATACTTCGAGATGAAGTATATCCGAATATTCTAACTGACAAGATGCAATAAACCCACCCGTGCGCATATACATAGATCAAGATTTAGTCCTCTTGAAACCCTAATATGGCACGTTTGTAAAGATTATTTAAAGATTAGGTGGTGGCAGAGTGATTTCTCGAATGTTACCGCGCGAAGATCGCCGTGACGTTTTAAATACTGAGAGCAGTTGGATACGCGGATTAAAGCCTCGTGGTTAAAAGTTATTTACAACTGGAGGCCCGGCGTGTGCGCGGCTTAACGAGCCTTTGAAAAAATTTATGCGCGTCTTAAAACTTTTTTAATCAGGATTAATGCGGAAGAAAAAGAAGGACACACTTTTGATAGGCCGCGGATACTTTGCACGAGCCTATCACCAGAAACGACTTATAGTGCATTGAGATTACAGATATCTAAGTATATAATTATAGGTTACTAACATCTATTTTATATATTCTAAATTTACTTATATACGTGTTGCCAATATAAAAACAATACACGAATGGGTATACAGAAAGAATGATTTTGCCCAGGTATTTAAAAGTTTAGTCACATATACATCTGAATATAAGTTTGTAGGCTCACCAAAATAATTACGTAGGAATCTCAAGCATCACGAGCAATGTCACAAAAAGTTTTGACTTTTTAGCAACCAGTTTGAACTTACATAATTATTTTGATATTCCAACAAAGTTATTTTTAAATCTATATTTAGCTAAATTTTAGATCCTTCAGCAAAATCTTTCTTTTCGTGTAGAATCTCCAAATAAGAGAGAGATGTCAGTAGAGTCAGTTGACTAGTCTCTATGTGATTAGATAAAAATAGTTTTACTATATAAAGGCTTTATATAGTAGAAAAGCTGATTTATAATCCTAAGACAGTATCTTATAACTCAATTCTTATGTCTTTAGTAACGCACAAGGACTGTCTTATGACATATGTCTTAAAGATATATAAGGTACCTCGTATTTATACAACTTTAAGACACAAGTCATAAGACAGTTCTTGTACGTTACTAAAAATAAGACAAGAAACACTATCTTAAGATTATGAATCAGCCTTCTTTCTGCTAACACCTAAGGCCCGATTGCACCAACGTTACTTTGATTTTAAGTGAGACTTAAAACTCTCTTTTTAGAGCGAAAAAGAGATAGAAACAGAGAGAATTTTAAGCCTCACTTAAAATCAAAGTAATGTTGATGCAATAGGGCCTAAAACTATTAGAATATGTTATTCTACGCAAGTGTGAGCCTTATTCTGCACATCTTGTACAGACCGTTTATTAATAATCAAAAAAATGCAGTTTGGAATCTAGAGTATTATATAGATGTCTGTGGTTGGGATACACGTCGCATTCAAAGCGTCTTGTACGTATGTCATAATAATCTAAATTAAAATCCACAAGACTCTTTCCACGCGCGGCGCGAGTTCTCACAAGTCCTTTCCAAGCCGTTCACCGTTATCGAGGGGATAATAATGTCCTCCCGCGGCGCGAGACGAGGAAGAAGACATGAAAAGACTCCGAGGGATACACGTGTACCCTCTCAACGTCTTCCTCGAACAGGCGCATGTGTGCGGTCCTTGAGACTTTACGCCTGGCCATTTCACGGAGGATGTGACGCAAACGCGATGCGAACTAACCGCGTGGTTAGCAAAGATTTCGGGAGATACGCTTTGACGCTCCCTTTGCTACAGACTGGGCCGCGAGAGTGCAAAGATAACGCGGTTGATAAGCGTTATCTTACGTACAGCGTCTCGCGTGTTACAAAATGATTCTAGTTTTCTTTCTAAAGAAAGACTGTCTAAAACTGTTTTTATTTTCGAGAATAATTTTATTTATTATATATATATTCTTGTGTTGACTCTTAGGCCGACAGATTTTCCGTATAACAGAAATTGTTCCAACAATATTGCAGCAATGTTGCTGCAAATTTCTGTTCTGCAAGTTTCTGTATGGATATTAAATATCACTATACAAAATGGATCGTACTGAATGCATTGATTCATAAATTTATATATTTATGAATTTATAGATCTATCAATCATTACATTTATGAGTTTCATGAATTCATAAGTTTACGAATGGATGATTCAAATCCATAAATTCATACGTCTATAAGTTGCGAGATCCATCACAGTGCACGTAACCATAAATTTATAGATCCGTAAATCCAGTGAGGTTGCTTCATCTATATATTACACGAACTATGATTTCATTGATACATGAATTTGAGCAAATTAAATTCCTACAAAGTTTCCTAATCCCTATCTACATCAATAGATTCTCTGTTAATTCTCGACAACGCATAAGCACAAACAAATTTTGCATCTAAAAATTAAAGTATATATGTATTTAAAAATGTAGCTACATATAATTTTCTTGGAAAAATTTACTTCAAAAAACCTTAAAAAAAACTCATTTAAGAAAAAAACTGAAAGGGATTGAAGAAAATGGAATAAATTGAAAAAACTTATAGTATAAATTAGGAAATTATGTTAACAATTGTGAACTTTTTTTTTAAGATGAATTAAAAAATTATGAATTTGTATCAAGGCAAGTCTCTTTTATTTAAAAGAAACTTCGCCATTAAAAATTATTTGATTATAACGTGAATGCAAAATCTCATAACACTTTTATTCTATTCCGTATTGAATCTTACTTACGAGAAAATGTAGCACCGCCGTGTCCCACTAGTGTCAAGTATTATATTCGCGGATAAACTTTATTTTAACTTAACCTTACATTAAGAGCATTTAAAAAATTTCAGATGCAATGAAAAGAATAAAACTTTAGTTGATCTAAGATTATTAATAGACAACACATAAAACTTATTAATATGTTAATACATACAACATAGACATTCAATTAAAGGATTTCTTGGAGACATCTCTAGAGGCTCTACCTTCTAAGAATTTATAAAACTATTCGAGATATCAAAAAATATTTGATAAAAAACTTTTACAATAAAATTATTTTTGTTTATCCACGTCAATAATATTTTTGAAAAATAATAAAAATTATCTTAATTAAAAAAATTGTTTATTAAAATTGTTATTGATATAAATAAATAGAGGTAATTTTGTTTGTAAACCTTATGTATAAAATCTTTTCTAGATCTCTCGAATGACTTTCAAGATATAATGAAAAAAACTTTTCTGAAAACCGCTTTATCACATAAGCAGTGGTTTCGTCCCTTTAAACAGTTTTTCCGCCGCAGCGGACATTTTCTAAATTTATCTTTTTATATACCTATATGTATACACAGTTTAATTAAAATTAGAATTTATCACTTTGAACTGTGACGGCAAAATATGTTGTTTTAAAATCATAAAATGGGCAAATAAAGATGGATATTGGTCACATTTGTAAACACGAGTGTGGCGCAGTGGCAGCACACGAAGCTGCTTTGCCAGAGATTCCGGATTCGATCTCAGGCATATTCAAGAAATTTTCACGCGCTCGTAGCTCCTCTTCGATGGTCTGGAAACCACCAAAAATATCTATTGCCAGGAAAACCTCTCAAAAGTTGTCGTTCAAACCGGCGTTTAAATTTCTGTGTACAATCTGCGTGCGCACCACGGGCATATGTACAAGAGGTAGGCCTATAAAAAGACACAAGAAGGCGAAGCATAACAACGATAAAAATTACAAGTGTATGGTGTCTGAGAAAGTTTCAGAATTCAGAACAATTTGTGAGTCGGGATGGATTGGATTGATCACATTTGTACCCTTTCAGGGGAATGATTGGTTTCTACATGATAACGCAAACTGTTCTGAGGTTTAAAATCTTCCTCACACATCATACATTTATAATTATTATCATTACAATGCCTCGCATCCTTGTGCCTTTTTAGAGCACCTTTTTGACTACAAAATCACTGTAGCAACATTTTTTTTATCATTTGTTAACAATTAATTTAAGAACATACGCCGAGTTATTAAATAATTCTTCTAATTTTGGTTGTTCATTTAAATATTTAAATGCTTTTTCACAAAACTCACACTAATAGTTTTCCTCTGTATGAATCATCTGGTGATGACGCAAATGCGATTCACGGTTAAACGTTTTACGACACGTCTGCAATTGTGAGATTTGACTTCAGTATTAAATTGTTTCGAAGTATTTGAGTTGGTTAAGTGCTTATCTTTAGTATTAAGAAAAATGATTGTTTAAAGACAAATATAAAGTTGGTAACATAAAACAAATAACTGATGAAATAATACAAACATATCCAAAACTCTAAAAAAAATATTGATCATGAACTACATAAATCTTACCACACTTTTGGGATATGTATTTTTTTGTACCATTATCTATTATTTCCCACTGTCGAGACAAATATTGCGAAACTTCAGATTGAGTATTTCTCATTTCTTTCAAATACAATTCTCAAACTCTTCAAATGTATCTCAGTTGATTTTTTATTGTAATACTCCTAAATCCTTTTCGTATTTTTCACGATCTAAATTTTTTTAGTTAGGTATATTTTCAAGTTTATCCACCTAAAACCGTAGAAAAATATAATTTTTTATTAATATAAATTGAATTTGTCAAAATCAGCCAATTGATGTATTTTATCGTTAGTGATATTGGATATGTATTATAATATTGAACGTTTTGTCTACATATATATATATATATATATATATATAAACGTTTTTCTTATATTTTTTTAATTTACATAAATAAAATATTAAGTAAAATGTTAGATTGAAAACTTGAGATGTTAAAATAGTTAAACATAATTCAAACTGACAGAGAGTATGAATAGGAACATGTAAATAAAAACCGTCATGTTGAAAGCAACATCTTGTATAAGTGGCCAATGAAAAGAGAAACATTATAAAAAAACTGCATAATTCTTTGTCATTTTAAAATCTATTAAATAGGAATTAGATAATACAATAAACAACAGACAATACTCAAAATGTATTTTATATTCGAACAGTGTTTATGGTGAGAACAGATTTTATTGCGGGCAATAAAATAATAGTTGTTATAAAACGTAGAAAGAAAAAAATAGAATGGTGTTAAAAACAAACTAAATCATAAAAACAAGATTTATAAAATTAGAATGATACGTCCAGTTAAATCATAAAATTAATAAATTAATAATAAAAATAAATAATAAAATTAAAATTTTCATGATTTATTATATATATATATATATATACTGTATGTAATGCTTACGGCTAGTAATCAAAATTATTACGATCGAATTTTAAATTATCTGTTGTCAACTAACAATATCAAAATATTGAGAACGACTGTTCCTAGGTGTACACATATATCTACATATACACATATAGATATAATGATATATAACTATGAATTACCGTTACTCTAAAAAAAAGATTTTTTGTATTTTACTAAATTAAAAGACATATGAATTTAAGTCAAACATTTTATATATCACGTAAATACGTACATTCTTCTACGAAATAAATAGAAGCCAATTAGTGTAACTTTGTTTTTGACTGAGCAAAAGTTTCGTTGTAGGTGCTAGAACATCACTTAGCATTATCATCATTGAGATAATAATGATATATTCATTTAAACTTGAATACTTACTTCACTACACTTGATGAGTCTCGACCGTGCACCAGATTTACTTTCATTATTTTTATATTCGAGTAAAAAATTCCTCTTGAATGAATATATATATAAATACGTATAAACATGCATAAACATGTATAAATATTTCTAAATATATATCTTAAAAAAACCTCTATAAAAAAAAATACCCGCCAACTTCATAAAAAAGATTGCGAAAAGTATATTCTTTTTAATAAAAAACTGATACGAGCGAATACAATTAGCGAAGCATTTCATAACGCAAGACACATAAAGCCCATAACATATATATATATATATATATATATATATATATATATATATATA
>NW_017305972.1:0-916 GCF_001594115.1 Trachymyrmex septentrionalis | reverse complement strand
TTGACGTAGTTATTTCTCAGTAAACAATTTCAACATAATGATCTTGATTATTGCTACGTCTAAATCGTAAGCATTGCATGTAAGTTATTAAATTATGAAAATGTCAACTTTTTAATCGTCAGACATCATTCTATTTCATAAATTTCTTTTTTTATGATTTTATGATCAACCTTTGACACATCATTCGCTTCTCCTTTTTTACTTTTCGTGACAGCTATTATTTTATTATAACTTTATTGCCTGAAATCTATTCTCGCCGTCGAATAAAATAAACTTTTGCTATTGTTAATTGCTCGCTGAATTTTCTCTAATTTCTTTCTATCATTTTATATGGCAAGCAATTATACAAGTTTACTCTTAATATTTCTTTTTTTTATATATTAATCATATATATACAAAATATTGTTTTTAACCTTGACGACAGTTTTTTATTTACATGTTGTTATTCGTACTCTTTGTCAGTTTGAGTTACGTTTAATTATTTTAACGTCCCATGTTTTCTCTAAAATCTAACATTTTACTTATGTCAATTTGTAATAAGATTCAACACGTTCATATTTAAACAAAAACATTTAAAATTATATATCTAATAACACTAACAATAAAATACACCAATTTAGCAGTAAAATAAATTAAATAATGATGACTAAATTTAACAAATCCAACTTATATTATTAAAAAATTATGATTTCATACGATTATTTTAGATGGATGAACTTGAAAATATACTTAATAGAAATTTAGTGAGAAATACGAAAAGAATTTAAGAACCATTACAATAAAGTCAATCGAGAAATATACCTAAAAAGTTTGAGTCCTTCAGTCAGTCTGGACCAAGTACTGCGACAAAAGCAGAACGCTTGATCGGGCTAATAAATCAAAAGCGATGGATCAAGTCAAGCAATGGTGTGGTTCA
>NW_017305971.1:384-701 GCF_001594115.1 Trachymyrmex septentrionalis | reverse complement strand
GTGCGGCCCAGCAAGTGTATAAATCTTACTTTTATAATATTTTACTTGCCTGGGCCCATGAAATAGTGTTTTGATCGGACAGAGTGCGCGAGAGTGAACTTTTAGTGCGGTACGGACAAAGCCCGGACTCTCGCGCTGATACTGAGCCTCCGGCGTCGTCGGCGGCCTCTCCGGGTAAGTTCCACGCGATAGAGCTCGTTTTCAGCTTTATTTTAACATATATTTTGTCTATGGTCCGTCTTTTATTTCCTGTGATAAAGCTGATCGCGTGGAACTTGGTCGCCGCGGCGTACCTCTAGCGCGCCGCACCTGACGCA
>NW_017305971.1:0-284 GCF_001594115.1 Trachymyrmex septentrionalis | reverse complement strand
CATCCGCTCTGACGGCTGTCGCGCAGCATAACTCCGTGTTATGCTGCTGAATTATTAACTATTTATTATCATTTTTACTAACATCTTTTATTCATTTATTAATTAACATCATTTTTCTAACCGCGTCGATTACCCGCGGATAACGCCGGCACGGAGACAACGTACGTGCCGGTGTATACGGCTGTCACAGTGGATGCACGCGCGTGACTTAGCTCGGAGATTTTAACTACTAATTTGTTTATTTATTCTTATTTTCCGAGTGTGAGTGTCCGCGATTTGCCGAG
>NW_017305970.1:630-1128 GCF_001594115.1 Trachymyrmex septentrionalis | reverse complement strand
CGTAATGTGTAAGAAATAACTTTTTAAAAAAAAGGTAAAAAAAGGCGTTAAGTTTGCGTATATCTCCTATAAACCTATAAAAATCTGTAAAAAAATCCATTAAAATCTATAAAAAATTATTACTCAAAAAAAAAAATTGTTACATAAATCATATAAGTCAAGTGGTAATATTGTTAATATTTTATTGTAAATTATCCCTCACAGTAGGTAAAAAAAAAATGCAGTAAAATTCTATGAAGGCATTGTAAACAGCAGCTTAATGGATAAAACGCTTTATATATATGTGTCACATGTATGTGTGAAAAAAATTGAAAAGCTTAAATGATCCCTTTTTTGGGAAACGATCGCCAGATTTTGGCATCGTCTGCTAGAATTCACTTGTAGCTGCTACTTTTCAATGAAGTATGCAGAATGCGTGAATGGAACATTCCTAACTTCAAAGTAGTCAAGTCGATTATGAATATCATGGAATATAAGCGAAGGATACAGAACAAATAT
>NW_017305970.1:0-530 GCF_001594115.1 Trachymyrmex septentrionalis | reverse complement strand
CAAATAATATTTCTGACCACACCCAGATAGCAAATTTCCTGCATGTTGCTATAAATTTGATACAAATTGCGTCATCTGAATTGTCATTTTTTTTTAGAAAAGCGGCTCCGCTTTTACTTATAATATTGGCGGCAATATATATTATATACCGTTACATGATCGGAGGGAAACAATTTCCTTCTTCTTTTTTATAAATTTTATAAGTTAAGACAATTGCACAGCAACATGATGGAAACTAATAACAGTTCTACATAAAATAAATTTGCTAGCAATTTGATAGCAATATAAAAAAAACTGTTGCAGTGAAAGGAGTTAACCTCTAACAATGTTTCCCAATGTTTAGAATAGACTCACAAGAGAACTTTAAGATATTCAGAGTTCTTTAAGAAATATCTTTAAGATATTTCATAAAGAACTCTGAAAGATATCTTAAAGTGACTTATGAGTTGATTTTAGACATTTTTTATTTATTTGATCGACATTTGTAAATTACTATAAATAAAATTACAAAGCAGAAGGAAATACATATT
>NW_017305969.1:0-344 GCF_001594115.1 Trachymyrmex septentrionalis | reverse complement strand
TATTTTAAATAAATTTCCCGAATCTATTTGACATTTTTTATTTCAAATAAGTCGTATAAGTTTTTTTACCGATTCCTCGATTTTACATTTTAAATGAGTTTCTGGAATTTATTGTATATTTTTTATTTTAAATAAATTATAACAGTCATTTTACCGAGTTATAATCGGCATTACACGTAAGTTTAAAGAATTTTTCAAACACAGAATAGTTTGAAGCAATAGTAGTGTCATAAATTAATTTTTTAGCTGAAAAATTAAATAATGATTAACAAGATATTTAATACTTTCAGCCAAAGCCGCATTTAGTGCAAATAATGTTCCGCAATATTGAGAAAATTTGCATT
>NW_017305968.1:455-1471 GCF_001594115.1 Trachymyrmex septentrionalis | reverse complement strand
TAACAGGAGTTAAGGAACACAATCAATATATATGGATTATAATGTAAATAATTATTTAATAGAATTACTGTCTGTTACACACATGCACATGTGTGCGTGTGCGCGCGCGCGCGCGCGTGTGTGTGTGCGCGCGTGTGTGTGTGTTTTACTTTTTATTTCTTTTTCAAGTGGAAACAGACAAATACTCTGCTTTAAATCACAAATTCTCTCCTTTAAAATACATATTCCTTGCTTTACAATACAAATTCTCTACCTTAAAGACATAAATTCTCTGCTTTCAAACGAAAATAATATAAGAAAAAAGCTTAGTTAGAATATGATAAAATAAAAAAAAATAAAATAGATAATTTCAACAAATTATTCAATAAATATTGCAGAGTATAAATAAACACGATCACGCGTTCATAATATTGAAAGATGTTTTGCACTTAAACAGGGGAACGGTGAATTCCTTAAAAAAGAAGTAAATTTTAAAGTCATCTGTATTAATAAAACACATATAATTTTTGTATAATAATTATTTTTTTCTCTCTTACTTCATTGAAAAAGAGTAATCCTTTTCCAGGATTAAAGAATACATATTAATACGTATCTGCAAAGCAGAGTCTTAATGCTGATAACGACAAAAAGTTTCGAAACTGAGATCTTTTTATCATTTTTTAGTCTGTATAATGCTCTAATTGTTACGTCGTAACAACATTTGCTTTATGTAAAAACTGTGCAATTTGTATTTATGAAATAGATCCATAGATCAAATAATAGTTTGCATGAAGAAGCAATATGAATTTTTAAAAAATAATTCTGAAAAAAATGATTCTGAAAAAAAATGATTCTGAAAAGAAATGATTCTGAATCTCGGATGATGATTCTGAACGCAGCAAGTAGATCGCGCCAATCGAAATATTGCTCACTTTAGTAAACATTCGATTCACTCGCACGCACAGTGATTCTCTGAATTGAAGAAGTATTTTAATAAAATTTACCAGCATGGAAAACGATATTAGACATATTTATTA
>NW_017305968.1:0-355 GCF_001594115.1 Trachymyrmex septentrionalis | reverse complement strand
TAGACATATTTATTATATGAAATCGCATATGCTAATAGAGTGAAAAATGCGATTTTTGATGCTGAGCGAGATAAAACATCTTTGTAGCTTTCAAAACAATATATAACTGATGGACTGAAAATTTTGTGGTTAAATTTTATATAAAATACAATTTGCAGAAAAAAAAAGTTTAATGTTTTCT
Organism: Trachymyrmex septentrionalis; assembly: GCF_001594115.1. NCBI lineage: Eukaryota > Metazoa > Arthropoda > Insecta > Hymenoptera > Formicidae > Trachymyrmex > Trachymyrmex septentrionalis. The sequence goes on along the minus strand of NW_017305968.1, from coordinate 174 downwards.
TAAAAAGCAGAGATTATTGGAAAGATAATTGCGGAATTTGTGGCAAAAATAATTCGTGATAATTTAAAAGAATTATTTTTGATAGAAGAATTGTTTTTAGTGGAAGAATGCATTACACAAAAAAAGCTATTAACACGACTGATTCTAAAATTTCATCACCAACTTATTACACTG
>NW_017305967.1:1118569-1119136 GCF_001594115.1 Trachymyrmex septentrionalis | reverse complement strand
AATTAAGTCAAATTGATAGAAATGGGTCTCACACGCTGTAAAGTATTTTAAATGAAGGCCGATATTCTTAGTCGATTCTTTTTTAATACGTATTATATTTAATAATGTCCTAAGATACTAATACGACTTTCTGATTAGTTCATGACATTATGATTGTACTTAAAACGATCTTAAATATAAGATCTGGTTATAAATACAGGCAGAGAGAAATCTGAATTTCTATTAATTTGATAAATTTTAGTTGTCAGTGATTTCAGTGATTTATGTTTATCAGGAGCATTGCAAAAAATTGATATTATTGTGTAATTTACATTCACTTCTTCAGTGGACAGTAGTATGCGGGAGCATTTTTGCGATTACGGGAAGAATGCTCTCATGTATTCTCTCAGATTTCTCTCTGTCATAAATATAATATGAAAATATATCATCAAATTACAAAATTTCGCAATATTAGCAGAAAAATATTAAATTCTTATTCATACTTTTTATAAAATAAAAATATATAAAGGAAATTTTATTTTATATATATTATATGCCGGATTAAAGCATGCAAGCGAGCACAAACAA
>NW_017305967.1:1109668-1118469 GCF_001594115.1 Trachymyrmex septentrionalis | reverse complement strand
CATTTTTGCGATTACGGGAAGAATGCTCTCATGTATTCTCTCAGATTTCTCTCTGTCATAAATATAATATGAAAATATATCATCAAATTACAAAATTTCGCAATATTAGCAGAAAAATATTAAATTCTTATTCATACTTTTTATAAAATAAAAATATATAAAGGAAATTTTATTTTATATATATTATATGCCGGATTAAAGCATGCAAGCGAGCACAAACAATATATTCAACAAATTATTTCTTCATATTTATTCATGCTTGTTTGTTTAATGAGAATTAAGTTTAATTATTTCTGGTTGAATTAATTTTTTTAACGATGATATACTTTAATCGATCAAACTACTGCATCATTTGGCAAAGAAAATCCTTCTTCCATGAAGATAATGTTGTGATCTATAATTTTCTACTATATGCTCCCATTTATGATTGTAGAGGCTTCTAAATGCTTCAGTCTATGATAAATGTAAATTATCATAATGTGTACATCAATATTTGAAACTGTAAATAATTTTTTAATTTAAATTAATACACATATGCTTTTAATATACCTGATTGGAGGATATTTTTATAGCATTTGGCACGATTATCCAAGTGACGCATTCATTATACGGAGGGAAAGTAAGAGAACCTGTATAAGTATAATATCCAGGATAAGTGCATGCGTGCATCATCCAACGTAAACAATCTGTAAATAAGCACATGATTAATTAAAAAATGTTGATGTTGTAAGCAATATTCTACGTAATAAAAGCTATCATGGAAATAAAAAAATTATCGAATATTACAAAAATAATACATGTATATTCTAAAACATGTATTTAAAGTATATTTAAAAAATAAAGTTGTATAATTTTTAGAAAATTGCTCTCAATGTTTGCTATAATGAAAAGAACAAAAAAGGAAACTCTAACATATTAACAATTACATGATCTATTCTGTGTGATTAATAAAGTTTAATTAATATTATTAAAAAAAAAAGATCATTTCATGTTATGTAATTACCCGGAGTAATATTTATGGTGCTACCCGTTCGTTTTATTTCTGGGAGTTTATGAGTGATTAGGGCAAGCGCAGGATTGTCTGAAATTCCAGGACAACCAACAACCTTTTTACAACAATTAAACATTATAATTAAATTACAACAGCATATAACAAAATGTTATTCTAAAAATAAAACTTTATCACATAAGAAGATTTTTTCAGGTCGGATGTTAATTAATTTTTGGCCATTGTACCTGCATAAGATAGGAGAGTATTGAAATTCCATCAGATTTGTCATAACACTTATCTATCGATCCATAACGCGTATTCCAATGCATGACTTGGGCCTCCATCGAATACCTTGATAAATACCGTTATTTTACGTTGCAATGATCCCATAATTATGACAACAAATTCGTGATTTATTTAAAATAAAATATAATTTTAATTTTAATTTTAATTAAATGAAAAAATATTAGTATAGTGTTTTCACATATAGTTAGTAACTTTTAATATATATCAAATTCATATCTCTAACCAAATGTTGTCGATAGAATGTTCCGCGCCTCGACAGTCGGACGGGCCCCATCGGAATTGTACATTCATAAATTGATATTCATCATCCTTCAATGGACCGCCACGCATTATCGGCAATCTCCTATTCGCCAATTCGATGTTAACTAAAAATTATTAAACGATAAATGCGTAATGTATTGTTCGGAATTTATATTAAATGAAACCTGTTTTTCCAGTATTTGCGAGTATCGCTGTACCACTGTTTGACCAATAATTTGTCAAAAGTAATGGGGGAAATTTTTTACTCCACGCTGCAACGCGACTGATATCGATCGGAGATTGCCGCCATTTCGGAAGACCCGAAGATGACGTGGTGCATAATTTTTGTTCTTGTGTAGAACGCACTTAAAAATAAAATTTATTACATAAATATAATAAGGACATTTTTATACAGCTATTAAACAAGTATATCTATGACAAATTTTTTATCTATAAAACATTATTAAGATTAAAATTTTTATTTACGTGATTGGACATTCTTAAATTTGGATGTCATTTGTGCATCGCGATGAATACATCGAACTTTTAAACAGAAGGAAATATAAAATTAAATTTTCATCTCTTTTGAACGCGACATGTTATTTTTAAAATATTGATACTAATATCGTAACTATTTTGATGACATTATTGGAAATAAGTTCTGAGTAATTGCATGATTACGTCATGCAATGAAATAAGTAATTGTCAATTTAAAGATTATTTAAAGATAAGAAGTTACTCATGATGTTACTAACCATGAAGTTACTAATACATAATCTTTGAATCGTAATCTTTGAATTATCTTCACATCACTTCACACCATGCATTATTTTTATAAATTGAAGTAAGCTTTATATATCAATTTTCCTAAAAATTATTTGATGGTAATAATTATTTGACATTTTACATTATATTTCGTACTTTTCTAAATATTTTTTAAAGAAATTAGTGCGGAATGAAACATCGGACAAATTGTGAAGTATACCGCTTACTTAAAAATTTATTACGTCGGAAATACCGCACGTGGGTTTTAACACCGAGCTTTTGTAATACAAATGTCAGGGAAGCTTTAATATAAAAATGTTGGGTTTTTCGTTAGTAGAATGTATGGTTGCGTGCAGCAGTGTTCTACTTATGGGTATGTATCTCTCAGAAAAAGCAGTGATTTAATTATAAAATAATAATCTCTCCACATACACACAGAGAGAGAGAGAGAGAGAGAGAGAGAGAGAGAGAGAGAGAGAGAGAAAGAGAGAGAGTTTTATGATAAAATTATTTTCTAATATTGTAATCATCGGTTCGAGGTTTTAATTTTTAAAATAACTGAAATATTTTTACAATATTAAATTTCTTTCGTTAGTGTTACTATTAACTGAAATTTTGGAATGGACGCAGTTATTTGCATGGATGGAAAATGATTATCGTCCACCCACTTTTTCGTTTGGCTATGCTGCTTATCAGAATGGTCCTCATACATGGAAAGATCTATATCCTGAGAGCACTGGTAGCAATCAATCGCCTATTAATATCACAACTAGGCTCGCTGTAGTAGTGCAACCATCTGAGCCACTTCGATGGAACAATTATAACAATGGACCTCTGTCGATGACTATTGCAAATGATGGTCATACTGGTAAATTTTCTACAAACAAATTAAAGTATATTAATGATATAGGTTTAACATTATGTTAATATACAGTAATACTTCGAGGGTTCTGGACTAGTACCACATGGCCGCAACTCCAAGGGGGACCTTTAACTGATACATATGATTTCTTTAATGTTATGTTTCACTGGGGTCCATCAAATGAAGAGGGTAGTGAACATACCTTAGACTATGTCCGTTTTCCTATGGAACTACAAATTATTCATGTAAAACGTGGACTTAAATCGCCAACAGATGCGATCGCGCTTGGAGCAAAAGACGGAATAGCGATTACTTCGTTCTTGCTTCAAGTACACTTTTTGTTAACAAATAAATGCTTTATCACAAGTATTAAGAAATTAAATCAATAAAATGTACTGTACTATATTTAAAGTGATTCGTCATAATTATCCTTACTTATCATGATACATTTGACGATGACGCAGATAAATGACACAGATAATCCTTATTTGGATCATATCATAAGCAATTTGTGGCGTATTACCTGTCCGGGATCTATAGTCTACATACCTCCTTTTCCATTAGAATGGATTTTCGCGCCTTTTGACAGAGATTATTATACATATAGTGGTTCTCTTAGCCAGCCACCTTGTAGTGAAATTGTCACATGGATCGTACAGCAAGAACCAATCGCTATTTCCTCGTCTCAGGTAGAATCATATGTCACTAAAGTATTTTTTAGATTTTTTATCGTCGTATAATATAATTTACAGATAGAGAAATTTCGAAAAATTTGTTCAGTAGAGGGCCCATTACTTTTGAATTGTCGACCGGTTCAACCGCTGAACGACCGTGATGTTTATTTTTATGAAGAAAGCTTATCGGGTAATTATTAATTAATAATTTCACAATATAATTTATATATCAAATTGATAGATTTATTCGATACGACGATACTGTTATATTTAAGCGAATACAATTTATAAAATTAACGTTAAGAATGTATGTTTACAATAACGCAGCTACTGATTCTGTAAATAGATATAATTTTGAAAATTTTAAAGGTGATAGAATATAAATTTGTAAGAATATAAAATAAATAACAAATTTTTACACATAGAACAACATTTTTATTATCATTAAGATGCGTTCTATAAACGCAGGACATTTCGCTTTGCCAAGTATTTTGAGAAAATAAAAACATATTAAAAGTTACTCATTGTATAATAAACTCTTTTGGCACAAGTTGTAATAATATATTCTTCGAAAATTAGTGTCGGAGAGAGGAAAGTATTTCCTTAAAGAATATATATGACGCATTTTTTTACACCAATATATGTATATAATATATATATATGTATATATGCATCATCCATTTCGAAATGGACGACGAATGCTATAAAGATCTAACATATACGTTCATTAGGAGAAGCTGGGATTGATCAAAACTTGTAATTTTTTTTTCAAGTTTCGAAACACAGAGATTATTTTGGCACTATCTTGAACATATATTATTAGGCTAAGTAGAAATATATATACGTAAAAACGTGTTTAATGACATTTTACTAAGTAAATGAAATTTTGTAATTTCTTTAATTCGATTTATAGTTAAGAATCTAGGCTAGTTAAACGTACTTTGAAAACTCATCAAATTCAGTCACAGCGGATTAGCGTCATATGATTGTAACGCGCGTTTTTTATTGAACTACTAACATCATTTAACAGTCTGTTAATAGAATACATCAATCAGCCTCAGTCTCCCCTAAATATACTCACATAAATATCTTATTTGTTAAAAATTATGATATTTCTTCAAAAATTCATATACTCTGTGCATCAACTTTGTGCGAAAAATCATTTTGCATCTCAAATTAGGTAAATTTTCCACAAAAAAAGAAAACAACTCGAAAGTTCTCACGCACGCAGCGCATATATCCATTCTTCTTGGCAAGTATATTTACAAGACGATAAGAACGCCATGGATAACAATTCACGTTGCTAGCCAAACTCCCCCGATGGTCGTCGTGAGGTACTAACACCAGCGATAACATCGCTATTTATTAGTATTAGTTAGATTGAACACGACACAGATGCATACAGTTGTATGTACAGCAGGGTGTATTTTGGTCACATTATTGCTGAATGGCAGCAAAACGCGCACAGGAGTGGAAATCGATCTAAATTTAAGCGTAGCACTTATTGTTATTTCGATTCGAAGTTCTCAATGAACAGACACCTTGTGGAATAGAACAAATATTTAGATTACTTTCTTCCCCGCAATATTTCCTAGCTGCAAATCCCGATTAATGTCCCAATTCACATAACCGAAACGAATTTCGGCAATCTTCCAAGTAGCAATACCGAAGATATAAAATAAATATGTTTCTTCTCCCAAAGTTGTCAATGTAAAGATTGGACGTGCCACGACATTCTCTTTACTTCATTGAGACTACGAATCCTGGATCATTCTTCCTGCATATCTCTTATCGTTCGGCAGAGGAAAGCGGACGTTATTATCCCGAACGTCTGAAATGCATTTTGATTATTTCTTTTTTACTTTTTTTTAATATAAGAGCAAAGAAGGATTTAATTTAAGAAAATATTTAATAAATCTATTCCATTATTTATAATCGATTATAATCGATTTGAAAAGAAATGCAAAAAAGTTCTTTTAAATAAAGAAGAGTAATTACCATAAAATTTTTACAAAGGCGTTTTATAAAGTTTAAAGATCAAAAGCACTTTCTTAAATAAAGTCTTTTTACAAAATATTGAAGGCACAAAAGAGGAAACCGAGGAGGAAACTATTAAAACAATATTTGATAAGTCTGTTCTATTATTTATAATTCATTACAATCTCTATTTCAAAAAGATATAAAAAATTCCTTAAAATAAAGAATAGTAATTTATTGTAAAATACAATATTTTATAAAGTGTGAAAAGTCAAAGGCGCTTTCTTGAGTAAAATTACATTTACAGTAAAAAACGAAATGTTAATTTTTGCATGTCTGTAATATTAAAATTGACATTTTATTTTTTACAGTGTACGAATCTTTGATTTTACGTTTCTTCAAAATTGTTTCTTCCAAGAGCTTGCAAAAAATAATAAAAAGATTCACCTGTATTCCTGCCATTGCCATACCGAGGAATACTAATGTGAAGCTCTCGCACTGCAGCCAGTTCGTGACTTTTCCAAGGCAGCCCTGAGAAAACGCGTTGTTCATTTGAAATATGCAGCACTGTACATGCAACGGCATGATGCTTCGCGGCATGATGCGTACTTACCTCTTTATGCCTATATCCCTCGTGACCCTCTTCGTCTTCTACTTGACATGCGGCCTCATCCTTAGGCTGCGGATGCAGCCATGGCTTCTCGTTCAGCTGCCAGCGACAAAAGATTACTCACATAAAGTTCATACATTCGCTTCGTCGCCGACACATTTTACTCACATTTTTGTGAAACACCCTCGATACAACGCTCATTGGGCTGCTGCCTGTATTTTTATTCTGTAAAACAGAAACTCTCGCTTTTACTGACTAACCGTGGATCTTAACTAGACATTTAAGATAAAGAACAGTTTAAAAAGAGATCAGAAAATTAAATTATTTATAAAACAATCAAAATATGAAAAATATACATTATACACAACTTATATGGTTTTCAAAAGAGATCTCTAAACATCAATATTACACACTGTATGTGACTACACGTTACTGTGTGTTTGTATATTTTATTATTTCGCTTTCAAAACATTTTACAAACTCTCTCAACTTTCAGAAATATCCATATATGTTGTTTTAGAATCAATCAATTCAAACATGTACCTCGCTATTTTTGAGAACACAACACGTGAGGGGAACCTGCCTCTTGTTTCCCGAGATTTGAGCGTCCCTCCACCAAGCAGTGCCATTGTAATCGTCATCGCCGTATATACCGCAGCAATTAAACTGCAATGGAATCATCCATGTGCTCTTCGAACCATCGCGAAATGTCTCATCGGGCAGACGATTTCTGACAAAGCATCGCATGCGACCCCATCATGCATGAAACATAATTTACGTGCGCATTTTTGGCGCGTAATACATGCTGCAGGGAAAATGAGACGAAATAATTGTAAATATAACATTTTAAAGAAAAAAAAGAAAAAAATGTTTCGTATCATTTCGCTAAAGTGTGCCGTGCACAGGTACAATTACGATGTGCTGCGATCTGGAAAGTACGTATCCGCGGACTCGACATCTCACGTGAAACGTACAAAAATTCATAATTAATATTGATGGTTGAAAAATTATACGCAAGACGGATTGAACAAAATATATCACAATTAAGAAAAAGATTATATAACAAAAATAAGCGATTTCTTTCAATGACAAGACATGCCATAAAGACCAATGAGCAGTCAAACGAGCAGCTCTGTTGGTACGACACCTTATACTGCGCAAAGTCCAAACTGTGGCTGAAGGGAAGATCGCTGCTCGGATCGTGACCATAATCCACCTTTAGTTTATTGGAGAGTCTTTCCTCCAGATCCGATAGGATCTGGAAAGTCATCAATCCGCCGATCGCAGCCGTCACCAATTCCGTAATGATAAGCGCGATCAACATGCTCATGTACTGTGGAAAAACAATCACCGATATAAAAACATCACCGACCCTGACCCGACGTCTATAATGGTACGCGCGCCCCCAAGGGGCGGAGGTAATAAAAATGTCGTTTCACTCACGGTGGCGAGGATGCATTGATTTCCGCGTAGCGCGGCGCGGCAACCGAAGAAGCCAACCGTGAGTACGATGAAGCCAAGCCCGAGGAGGCTGTAAGCTATCAGATTGATAGTCTCGTGCGGCTTAATATCAGATACGAAAAGATTCAGGATGTGTCCTTTGCTGGGCTCCAGAAGTAACCACGCGCCTATAACGAGGACCGTACAACCAGCCAACTGCCGAAAGGAAAAGGCAATGAATTTACAATCGTTTCTTTATCGTGACCGACGAGAGTAATTCTGTATCCCTTAGAGGACTATACTTTTCGAAACATCACGTAAATTTAAGCGACGCGACTCTTAAAATAATTCTCTCTGCTTTCCGCCAGAAGTTAGAATCGGAATTTAATTCAATCAAGAACAATACAAAGTATGAAAAATGATTGTTTTGCTCTGAAGTACAGAATTACGCCAGAATTATTTATAGTTTGAGCATCTGCGTCTAAGTGCTCGTGGCACGTTGTCGCTATTTCTAAACTTAATATATATTTTATAATGTTACAAAATGTGCATGCTGTTATTTACCCATATTAATAGATTGAACGTGAACAACGCGATTTTTAAGTATTTCATGCCTGTTATCCTTGATTTTCCAATTAGTCATCAATCTGCAAATATAACAGAGCGACCTGTTGTAACCTCAAATATAGGATGGAACGTAATAGAATTTGTTATATACATTTTAAACTCGTTAACTCTGTTTTAATTAAGCATTTTTAATCTACAATGTTTATATAATAAATATATAAATGTGTTTTATTTCACATGTGTTTGCTTTGCAACTGTTTTCAAAAAAATAATAATAACAGTCGCATTTAAATGTAGAATTTAATTAAAGTAAGTTATATATACTTTTTAATAATACTTAAAAAATATTAAATGTTAAATTTAATTAAA
>NW_017305967.1:1106944-1109568 GCF_001594115.1 Trachymyrmex septentrionalis | reverse complement strand
TTTTTTAATTTTATTTAATTTTATTTAATTTTTATTTTTTTTACTATATGTTTAAAAGTATTATATAAAAAACATTTTTTCAATTATTTCTGATTGCTTTCAAAGTAACATTGAACGGGCAAAATTTGGAAAAGTTTAATAACTCTGAAATTTAAATATTAGCAGAAGTGGAAAAATATAGGATAATTAAATTAGGATAACTTTTTCTTTTAGAAATCTATCGAAAAGATAATTAACAAGAACTTTTTATTTACATGAGTGTTATGTATGTATTTCCTTAATTCTTTAATTTCAGAAACTCCGTGTCAAACACAATTTAGAATTCTTTATCTATTTAAACTCTTTATCTATTTAAATTCTTTAGCTATTTTTACACAACTTTATTACATTTATTTATTCATTAAACATGAACGAACAATGAAATTATCAAACACTATTCTAATTTAGTACTATATATCCAAGTATTTACCTATCACGAACGAGTTAGCTCACTCTTCTCGATTACAATGTCTATCACTTGCTTTTGATGTTCGCCAATGTAACTGTTACACAATTACACAATTACAATCTGTTGTTTATCTTACAAACATTACACTGTAGTGTTGAAATCACAAAAGCGGATGCACGTTCCGTAATCATCAAAGACCATCCTTGTCTTGGCGTTTCCGATTCGGTTCACAGGTGGTTCGCGATCCCTTTATGGTACATCATCTCTGTTCGATCGTTTGGACGCTCCAAATTTGCGCGACCCGAGTCGGCGTCGCGAACGTGGGAGAACGGACCCGCCTGTTACGCTGGAGGATCGATGAAATGCCTCCAGTATTTATTCGCGTAACGCGTGGACACAGTAATTGCCTGTCTCGTGTGATTACAAGCAATTTCTTGCGTGTTGATCCAGACAGGAGGACCGCGATCGAGTGTGTCGTCACCACCGCGGGTAGCCTGAACGTTACCTGGCAAAACGAACGAGTCTGCCTCCGGATCTCGCTTTCGCCTCTAGTTTCTCGTTTCTACGTCACCGACGCCGGTCCAGATGCGTCTGCGTGCTCCCGCCGTCGCGGCGCCGACGCTCTATCGTCGGGCACGGTTGAAACCCACCCGCTACCCAGACCGATCCCGTCGACAAGTTCGTACCTCACCGACACACTTACAATTCCCACCTACGAGTGTGAGTGATGGAGTGTGAGACCTAAGGCAGCTCCAAGTATAATTTCCCACGTTCTAATTAAAATGTTTTAACTATTTTAATTAAAGACTTGCATATGTAGAGTATTACTCCGATTGCATTGTAACTTCTTTCTCTTTTGAGCATAAAGTCGAAACTGTCGAAAGCACAGCGGGCTACGTGATTTTAGAACAAACTTTGAAACTTTTGAATTTTTGCGTGGAAGAACACATCACGTGTCAGCAACTCTGCGTGTAATGTATTAAAAATACTATCGAGGCGATAAAGTTAGCTACGCAATAACTTTACAAGGGCGTAGCAATTTTACATTCCATTTAACGCAGACCTCCAAGAGAAGCTTTAAAGACGTTTCTAGTCTCCTCTGGACGTTCTAAGGACATTTCCAGGATGTCTCTTACGCCAAATAAATAAAGCCAAGGATTTTCGATGGTGGTGGGGGGGGGGAGGGAGGTTCAGTTTAATAGACGTAGGAATAGTGTGAAATCAGCCAACATAGGTTAGACGTGTGTAAATTCGTATATTTGATTTTTGCAAAAAATTACAGATGTTTCAGCTCTTTCGATTAGGTCTTCATCAGTGTAATGATAACAAAATTTTTTACGTATAAAAAGATGTAATACAGTGAAATTGGAGCATCGTTAACATATATTCATAATGTGACTATAATGCTGTCTGTTGTATCTAACAAAATACTCAAATCATTTTAAATTATCTGTACATTTCAAATTATCTGTAATTTAACAAGGGTTTCGAAGAGGTTGTTAAATCATAGGTCAGTTAGTTTAAAAAAAAAACTTACATAACAACGTTAACGATGGTCTGTTAAATGAGACATGTTAGACATCTTAAATAAAGTGTGCTGTATGATAATATATATACTCCACACGTTCCCGCTTTTAAAGACATGATTTATTGTATGTGAAAATGCAAAACATATTACGTGAGAATCAGACAAAGTTGCTTCAGCTGTGTGAAAACTTGAATAAACCAGAAAAAACGTACGCAATGCTTTACATAACAATTCGGCAGAACGGTCGCGTGTTTTGCGACGAAAGAATATTTTTGTGGAGAAAGAGTACTTTGGTGTTTTAAACAAGAACTCCATCATTATGTAAATATAATAAATTTATTATTAGGTATTAACAATTTTTTACAGAATTCGCGCTTAAATATTATACAACTATACGAGTAAAGGTATCAACGTTATAATCGGAGAACACTTGTAACACGTACATACACGTGATTTCTTTTTTTCTCTCTCAGTATAAAACGCGGCTTATAAATTGCACGGCTTATAAAGTGGACGCCTGCTGTATACGACTAGAGATATACATTCAATCAAGTCGTATCTTAAATTTATATACGCAATTCCTCTGAACGTCGCCTCACTCACAACTCCCAACATCTTCCCGCGGATCTGTCGACCTTTCAGTCCACA
>NW_017305967.1:1093676-1106844 GCF_001594115.1 Trachymyrmex septentrionalis | reverse complement strand
GACGCCTGCTGTATACGACTAGAGATATACATTCAATCAAGTCGTATCATAAATTTATATACGCAATTCCTCTCAACGTCGCCTCACTCACAACATCTTCCCGCGGATCTGTCGACCTTTCAGTCCATTAAGTCAAACAGCGTGGTCGAAAACTGCAAGAGGAAATGGACAATTACGCGTGCCTAATTAAGTACACTCTCCACCATTTACATCGTCACGGGTGTCGATGACGCGTTCTCCGCGTGGCAGTCGTTAATTACCGCTGGTGCGGTCGTGTGAACGAGAGGCGAACAAGTCGGAGTGGAAACGCGCAACAACTGCCAGAAGCTTCATCGGTATCCTTGCGATCACGTACAAACAGTATACACCACCATCGTCGCCTCGGTTAATTGTGATTACAATAGAATAACATGAGCAAACATGCGGTCGTATAAATAAAAAAAGGTATTATATAGTACACAACGTGATCGAGATCGATCATTTACAAGGTCGCACGAGCCGACGGGACTCGCGCAGAGACATGCATTCACAAGTACACGCCGTTCGTACAATATAACAAGTATAGCTTCGTCCTCGAAACTTAAGTCTACAACTTGAATCGCAGTGGTATTTTCTCTCTCTCTCTCTCTCTCTCTCTCTTTCTCTCTCTCGTTCTATGATTAAAATGTACATTTACGCATCACGGATGAGAGTCCACACACAAGTGAAATATGAAAAACATTAATTTTCTGAAATTAATCGAGTTATTGCACAGCAACTATTTCATATCTGTGTGTGTGTGTACAGTCGCGTAATGGCTTGCGATAATTAATTCGAGGCGCTGCGATTATTCGCAATCTTGCAATTTGTTAGCAAAAGCTCTATCGGCTTAAACGCGAAAACGCGATGCTTGGATTGAAAATAAATCGCGCGGAATATCGGCTGGCTCTAAAGGATATCCGCGCTCTCTTTCACAGTCGCCTTTTACGCGTGCGATATTTTCACGGCCTCGTTCCGCCGCGCGCGTATCTGAAACGCTATAACATTGCTCTTTTATGGATATCACATACGGAATAACTCGTTCAGAATATGTGTCCCACCGGGAACTCCGCGGCTGCATTGCGCGCGCTGAATCAGCACAGCAGGTACACATTCAGAAGATGACATATGAAAGGAAGAGCATATAGATACAAAGTCATTCAACTATTTATAAGCTTTCATATGCTCTTCGTATGGCTCTTTAATGTTGCTTAACGCGTCAGGAGAAAAATGCTACGTAGCGTCAAGAATTCTTCTCGTCGTCATCGTTTCATGCATTTCTCGAAATTAAATGCACAAAGAGTTACATCCGCTCGTTGCGAAGGATAGGTGAATGTTGATTTTACGTATATCGTGAATGCGAGACAATATTCGTCGATAGGATTTTTACGCGTGGGATTTGACATTTTTTAACGCTTGAATCTTATCGTTGATTGAACTTTGATGTGAAAAAAAAAATGTTATGTCCATCACAGTTATTCATCATTCTTATCGTGTATACGATACGTGTATCAAAATAAAAATTACACACAGGATGCTGTAAGTTATCATTTATGAGATTACATCTCAATCTTTCTTTTTCGCGTATAATTTTCGGTGGCAGTCTTTAAAGTAACAAACATTCGCACGTCGTCTCTCGGAGCAAGACTTACAATTCCGTCGTGGTCTCCACGGGACTTTGCTCGCCCAGATACGTGAATCCGAGATGCGAGTAATCCTTCCTCTCCCTGAAGGTAACATTGTCGTTGGACGGACTAGGGCTTAGCAGATCACCGCCGTGATTGTACAAGGGATTGAGTACCGGTGTCGCGTCGCGATTGTTGAGGGTATTTGTGTTGCTCGCGCTGTGATTCTTTCGGCCCAGTGTGGACCGTCGTAGAGAATGAATATTGGTATCGCCGTGATTGCCGACAATGCTGGATGCTCGTGCCGTGGTCGCTGCTTCGGAACTAACGGGGCTTTGTTGGCCTTAAAGCAGAACACATAAGCTCGTTATATCGACTACATACAAGTATATCTCGGATATCGACTACAAACTAGTATTGTTTGAACAGTATTTAATTATTACGTTAATCCTCTGAATGAAATAACTTTAGTTTAAGGAAAATTACGCTGTTAAAAATAAAATGTTAATTTTAACTTAAAAACGTACAGTGGATCTTCTGAGATGTACAAAAAAATGTTGAAATTAACAAATTTTGTGTTAATTTTATTACATTTTATAACATTTTTGTGTGTCTCAGAAAGTCCATTAAACGTCTTTAAGTTAAAATTAATATTTTCTTTTCTACAGTGTGATGTTGATAGATTATGAAGATAAATATGTTTTTCATTTTGTTTCACTTTGTAGTTGATTGTGAATAATGACATGGAATGGGATATAAATGCAGAATACTTTAATTCTGTGTATAATTCTTCATCTATATATTTTTGAGAAATGCAGCTTGCATCAAGTATGCAGATGTTATATCGTCTGCTGGAAATTACCGGTACTGTCTCCATGATCTTTGGTGATGTAGCTGACATTGTCCAGACTAAACGCGTGATTTTTGTTGCTGAAATCCAATTGTAAGTCGTTGCAGCTATCGTTGTCGTCAACCGGCACGCTCATCTGAAGCACTTGCGTCTCGTACTCCTTCAAATTGGGTTCCACATAAACGGGATCGTATCGTGGCACCACGTACATGCGCTGCATACGTTCCTTGTACGCTTTGTACCTACGTAACATTTTCGCGATGAGAATCTCTCGGTGAGCGTTAAATTCCTCGTCGCGAAAGTAAACACTCTGGAAGAATTAATTTCACCGCGATCGCAATGTCGAAGTAATAAGTGTTTGCGGAGATATTTAAAGCGGAAAGCACAATTAAAGCACAATTAATGGAGGTAATGAAGAGCGGTATAAATTTGCATGGCTCGTACTTGATGTCAGATGAATATGCACACTCATGAAACGACTCTCTCAGCAATCGCAATTACAATTAAAACGGTTTAATAACAGTTCTCTATTTCAACATTTGTATGCAACCATTTTTATTAAAGCAACGTGTAAAAATGTCATGAAAATCTATTAGCTTAAGTTTGCAAGCCAACACAAACAAATTTAAATTTTTTGAAACAATGTTTGTCTTGATATTATATTTAATTATACCTATATGCAGGTTTATTTTTATCCGTAATGAATTTGTTATGTACATGAAAAAAATTATGTCGTATTATTAGCAGTAATTTAATTAAAAATAATATCGTTAATTCAATGAAACAAATACATCATGTTTTATTAAAATATTATTTGTTTCATAAATACCGTTATCTATTAAATAAACAAGAATAGCAAGATTTTCAATTAGAATACTGCTGAGCAATGCTATTAATATAACATCGTTTTTTCTGTGTGCAAGTTTAATTTAAATCGATAATAAACCGTAATATCGCGTGTCGCATCTTAGCTTCCTCGTTAATTATCTTTTTATAAATGTATTTGTCGATTTATTTAAACTCGCGCGGTATTGAAAAGTTTCAGTATTAAAATCAGAGTACTTACTTGGACCAGGAGACGCATATGTATATGATACCGGCAATGCCGAGGATCAAAATCACGCACGCGATGATGATTAGCGCGTACGGGAATACCTCGCCGCTGAACGCGACCGCCGTTTGTGTTCGAACTGGCTCGGGTGGCATCACGGGTGCATGAATGTCGATGGCATTTGCCCGTACTAACGTAGACACGTCAAAGGTGATATTTGACATGGCTGATTTATCCATGATAGATCTGTCGAATATTCGGCGCTTTTAATATTTGCCCACAAGCAAATGTTACGTTAATCAAAAGAATTGACCTTTCAATGCTCGCGTGCCTTTCATTATCAAATACGGAATAGTCGTTGAAATTCAATTTAATTTTTTATTAACTTCAGTTACAATAAAGCTCAAATTTTGTTCAGAAAAAACAAATTTATCAAGAGATTTCTAGCAACTTAAATATGCTATATTTACAAAGAATTTAAAATCGTAATCAAGAAAACAATTAGTTTACAAAAATTGTGTTAAAATAATATATTTAAAAAGAGTTCTATTTAAATATTTATATAATTTGATCCATTATTATAACATTATTAAAGAGAAAGTTTTAAAGCAATTTCTTGTTGAGTAACCATTAATTCTGAAATATTTTAAATCAATTTAGTAATATTCCATTTCACTTACGGAAGTAGATATCTAAAAGCACATTGCAACGTGAGCATTGCGGTAATTATGTAATACTGTTCCTGCAGATAAATGTGAGACTTTCGTGGCTTTAGCGTATTTAATACAAATAGATAGAGTTAAAGTAATATTATAATGAAACTCAGACTGCAAAACGTAATCTTCTCGTTAATATAAAATCCGAATAAATAATAATGTTAAATAAATTTATTAACAAGATTCTATTTATGGAATTTTTGTGTATTATTTTAAATTATTGTGTCTTACAAACATTCAATTAGAAATATTTATCTATTTATTGAAATATTGGACAATGTGCTTTCAATATTCAAATAAATAATCAATCACTTCCAATATTATATAAAGGGCGCATTTACAAAAATTCAACTTGAAATATTTATCTATTTATTGAAATATTGGACAATGTGCTTTCAATATTCAAATAAATAATCAATCACTTCCAATATTATATAAAGGGCGCATTTCAAGACACTTACCTTTGCACTTTGGTACTGTTTCTATTTAATATAACTTCGGTATCCGGATCGATCGCGTAGAACCATACATCGGAGTCCTGCGGAAACGTCTCGATAGTGCCATTCTTCGTGAGGACTTTTCTCATCGCGACTCTGTCAATGCTGATCAGCAGGCCGCTCTTCTGTTGAATTACGTTCGCTATTTTATCGGCTTCTTTTTGCAATACGTCCGGCGCCGCATCTTGCACTACGAGGATCATCAGGTTTTCTTCCCCGATAAGATTGACGATCACCGGCGCGATAATGGAATTATAGTTGTCAATCGAGTTAGGATTGTCGCGCACGCGAACGTCGAATTTAAAGGGAAGCTCGGATGCATCCACGTGGTCGAACGTCGCCGTCGTCCTGATTATACCGGTGGAGCCGTCGATGGTGAAGTAATCGGAACCTCGCCCTTCCAGGATTTTGTACTCCAGCTTGCCGTACTTGCCATTATCTTTATCGATAGCCTTCACTTGTACGACGGTGGACGCGAATTGCGCGGTGCGCGGAATCGCCGCAAAGTAACGTCCTCTCGTGAGCTTCTGACTCGCCTCCGGGAAAATAAACTCGGGCTTGTTATCATTTACATCCAGCACCTGGATCTTTACCTGCAATTTTATTAGAGAAAAATGAGAATTGATAATCTTGCTGCGACAGTTATCTCACACAAATTATAGTTTTACATAAATTAGATTTTTTATGTATTACCCTTTTCTCTTACAGGAGTATAAATTTCAATGCTTTAAAATTAAATTCTGCTAGATTAGACGAGATAAGAAAAGTTGTGGATTTATATCTTTTGTATTTAAAATTTCTTCGTGCAAAGTATTGGAAATTTTTTGTTACATAAAGATTTGTAATTGAAGCGATAACACTTAAGTTACATCTGCAGGATAGATAACTGATTTTTATGTGTTCCATGTGTTAATTATTTTATCTTCAGCATGTCCGTTTGTATCAATATAATAGCTACATAATATTTTATTTGGATTATAAAGATTCTCGTTTCACACACACAGAATAAAAACACCGACAAGTTCTGTCGCGTTTCTCACCATCGTCGTATTTCTGCCTGAGTTTAAAAGGCCCGAGAGCGATTCCAGTTTGATCTTAATCTGGTAAGATTCCGTCGTCTCATAATCCAGCGCTCCTTTCTTCAGTCTCAGCGCGCAATTTCGCTCCTTCGTAACGTTCGCTTCGAACAGGCCTTCTTCATTGCCGCTATAAATCTCGCATCTGAGCGGCGTGGCGTTGTACGCGTGACTGTTGATGATAGTGATTATCTTTATTAGCGTGTTGTCGCCCGCGTCTTCGGGCACCTCGACGTTATACGAGTTCTCCGCGAAACCCAAACCGATCTCCGGCGGAACCGTCGCCACGTGACGTACGTAGACTGTCACAGTGGTCTCGGACGACAATGGTGGGTCTCCCATATCGTATGCTAGCACGTCGATCTGAGAAAAACGATTTGCCTCGTTATATGACGATGAGCCAGATCGCGAGCGATGTGCGGAGGATCAAATACCTGATACTCGGAGTCAGTCTCCTTGCGCAAGTCATCTCGTACTCGGAGTACGCCGGTATCGGGATCGATTACGAAATACTTGCTGGCGATGCCGCGGCCAATGATATCATATCGAACCTACGGATACCAGGCTCGGTCAAAAACTTATCTCCTTGTTTATTCAACGGAGAAGAAATTAAATATTGAAAAGAAGTCAATACACCAACCTGATTTCCCGGAGCGGTTCCATCGGAATCTGCAGCAACGAGATCAATTACGGTCGTTCCTATAGGGACGTCGTCGTCCAGCGTAATCGGACGTGGTACCGATGTAAATACCGGTGGAATGTCGTTTACATCCTGCCATGATGCGTTTAAAATGTTATTAGTCCGTCGAGTAAGAAAATACAGTTAAATTAAATAAAAATATTCAAAGTATGATAAATGGTAGGGCGATCGTTGATTATGATATTAATGTGATCAACATAAACCGGTTCCGTTAAATTGATCCCATGGATTAATTCCCGTGACTGAGACAGGCAATTAATTCCCGTTTGAACATTTTAACTTTTAACTACAGACTTACGCATTAATGCAGAAGAACTATGCATTAATGCAGGTATGTCAGGTACATATTTTATTTTAATTACGAAATGTTAAATAAAATGGTTAAATTAAATTTGTATTTAATTATTTTATTTAATTTTATATATATATATATGTATAAGATCTTCTAACTCATTAATCATAAACGACAATTTATTTTACTAAAATAAAACCTTGCTTGCATAATTTCTTCTCAAATATGATAAATAAAAATCGATAGCAGTTTAAATTGGCTATATAATGTGATATTCTAAAAGGCATTCATGTATAGCGTGATGCACTAACGATAATAGTAAATCGATGATGGATATTGACAACTACCATAAATAAAGATTCATACACTCATAAAAAATACCTGAACATTAATAACAACGCGGGTGGTGGAGCCAGGTAGATCGCTAGTGTTCTCCTCAGTGCCTATGATAAGCACGTGCTGGTTTTGGCTTTCGTAATCGAGACCGCGGATAGTTTTTATTACTCCAGTCTTCGGGTCTATGCTGAAGAGTTCGGTATCCCCTTGTTTGATCATGTACGTAATTTGCTTCTTTGTGTCCGGATCATCGGCCTAGAAGTAACCGTGTTAGCCTCAAAATCTGAATAAGACGGCCGTCCTAGGACGCACTATCCTTTCCACCTCGACGGGGATGGAAATCATCGACGACGCGAATATCTCTCGAGTCGGAACGAGTATACGTCTCGATTATCCAATGAACTTTTGAAACTTCTCGAGCGAGAGTTCGTCTCTCATCCTCGATGAAATTACATCCCTTATTATGATCCATTTCGGAACTAATTTCACACTCGGCATGTTGCGCGAACAAGTCGAGACGCTTTATCTTAACGCGAACGTTTTGTATTGGAATTCACATTAAACGATCAACATCGCCGCATGAGAGTCTCAATTTTCATTAAATTAAATCTACAGGAACCGATGCGAATAGACGGATTAATCTCTTT
The DNA here is from genome assembly GCF_001594115.1 of Trachymyrmex septentrionalis. Classification (NCBI taxonomy): domain Eukaryota; kingdom Metazoa; phylum Arthropoda; class Insecta; order Hymenoptera; family Formicidae; genus Trachymyrmex; species Trachymyrmex septentrionalis. The sequence continues at coordinate 1,099,036 of NW_017305967.1, read as the reverse complement.
TAATCGCACTTCTCTCGCTTTACACATTTTTCATTCGAGAACAAACGCTATTATGAATAGTATTACTGCGGTGTGACATGCGACTCACCGTGACTTGAATTACATTATGGTCTGGCACGTTTTCCTTTACACGTGCCTCATAACTGCTTTGGTGAAAGACCGGAACCTCGTCCTCGACATCTATGACTTTCACCGTGACTGTCGCAGTTGCCAAACGATAATCGGGGGCTCCATCCCTTGCAGTCACTACGAATTTGTATTCCTACGCAATTTATGCAAATATCGTATTTTATTACATTCAACAAATGTAAAATTAGAAAAAAGATTTATCGATCTTGACCGACACAGTTCTTCGAGTGACGTCCTGAGGACATCTCTTGGAGAATTGTGTCGTGTGGAAATTTTATAATTTAATTCAAGAGAATGTCAGAATAAAATAAAAATGTAACGCATAATCATGTTCTCAAAACGATTTTAATTTTTACAATGTGATTAATTAAAAAGTTGTTATCACATTGCATGAAATTATCATAAGGTTTTTTTACACAATGCATTTCTATGAATAAAAATCAAGCAGATTTTAATTCAGAATTTAATTCAGATACGCAGTTTGCCCATTTTCTCTGTCTCAAGCACACATAATAATACAATTGCAATTTAACTGTGACGACACTCTCGTAATCCGAGTATAAGCTAAACTGTTTCGTTGTGAGACATTCTCAAGTTGTATCGGCAGTTTATAACTTTCGCAATTGGAGAGCATTCCTAGAATCCTAAAAAGTTTTTAGTAATAAACTCTTATCCATTATTTAATGCAGCTTTTCATAAATTCATTCGGAAAGAAAAATTCATTAACAGTTCAAAGTTCTCCAATAATCGTCCTAGCTTGAAATAGTCAAAATATCCCAAAATGATTTTCCCAATAAATTGAAAAATAAAAAGTATAAAAATACTTGAATGGATTTTCTAATTAATGTTGTTAAAAACATAAGTTTTACATTAAAATAATATGATATATTATTAGTAATATAATATAATATAATATATTATATTTTAATGTTATATTATTTTAATGTTTTACATTAAAAGCTGAAAGAATAATGGAAATATCACTCACATCGTTCTGCTCGTAATCCAGCACTATCTTCGTCAGAACATCGCCAGTCTCGGGATCCACGGTAAACGGAATATCATCAGGTACGAAATAAGTGATTTCGGCGTTTATACCTTCGTCGGCGTCTTCGGCATGCACGCGGCCAATTAATTTACGTGCTTCGTTCTCCTTAACGGTAAATTCATAAGGGAGACCCACAAATTCGGGATTCTTGTCGTTGATATCGGTAACCATAATATTGACCGTCGCGGTGCTGTAGAGACCACCGGTATCCTCAGCTTTTATCAACTACATAAACCAATAATACCACAGCATTACACTCTGTTTTGAATTTATTCCAATTTGACGAAACGTGGGTAATGACGACTTTCAACAATAAAAATACTTGGAGAGCATCAATCAATAGGATTTTATTTTTAATATATAACTCTTTTATTCGAGAAATTTTTTCTTTAAGAAATTAAATGTTTAAAGCAGAAATTATATGCTATAAATATTATAAATATAAATTTCTACCTTTTTATTTAAAGTATGTAAACAGATTATGTATACTCAAAGTTAACTACGTTTTTGTACTTTCATTTCGCTACTTGTTTACACACACAGAGGAAGAGACACACCGATGTTTCCTTAGATTAGATAAAAGCTATCAGTAGAAAGTGGTGTAAAGCAAAAAGTGTATTGGCTTGTAGTAAAGGGTGTAGGAAGTTTACGCTACGGTGTTTGACGATATCGACTTACCAACTGATATCGGGTCAGGTCCTCCCTATCCAACTTCCTTATAACGGTAATAACGCCTGATTTGTCGCCGATCGCAAACTGGCGCAAGTCATTCCCCGATACTATCGAGTACGACACCGGGTCGTTTTCTGGATCAGTGGCCTGTAACGTTTATTGATAACGCTATATTATTATTATAACCATTTAAAGATCCATTGTTTTAAAAAGAAAAAGACAGTCCGGATCGATTTCATAAAATTCGAAGAAGAGAGATTCGCATTCCGATACAGAATAAATTAATTACGAAACATGTTTTTATATAGTCCGAAAGAAACTAATATAAATAGACGAATGAAGCATAGATCGAATGCTTCATCAACGCGATAGAAAGACGAAAGGGAAAAAAGAACAATGAAGTATACATCGAGCAGGTACAGTGCTTCTGTCAGAGCAGAGTTGAAGCTTTAAAATAAAACGCCAACGAGAAGGACACTATATCAAGGATACTCACAGTGATAGTCGCGACTGTGGAATTGATGGAGGCTCCCTCGCTGACTTGCACCTCGTACACCGGTTGCTGGAACACGGGGCTTCTGGTGTTGGGCCCGGGAATGACGTTCACCTCGACGATCGTCTGCGAGTACTTGCCACCTTTGTCGGTGGCCTGCACTGTGATGCTGTACTGTTCGCCAGCGTTAAGTTTCCTCACGGACTCGATAACTCCGGTCTTTGGATCTATCTTGAATTTATGCAAGCCGTTGTTTGACACGTGATAAATACTGTACGTTATCTCGGCGTTCTCACCCTCGTCGTTGTCCGTGGCTTCCACCTGAGCGAGATCAGATTAAATTCTCTTAGAGTCTCGTACCTTTTTAAGCGCGAAACAGAATTACGGAGCACTAACAAGCAGTAAACTGATGACAATTAATGATGAATTTAGATAAGTACTAAAAAGAGTATGAAATATACAAAAGTACGAATTACTTGCAATTATTATTATCATTCTCAAACATGCAAAGTTGTTAGTCAAGAAGCGTAAAGAAACTACCTTTGCTATTTGTCTCTTTGTCTCTCCCGCTTGAACAGTGATGGGTGCCATCATCGGAAGCAGAGGCGCATTGTCGTTAACGTCGTTCAACGTTACGACAAACGATAGAGGTGAAGACGCAGCCACACCCGTTTTCTCCCGGGCGACGACCTGGAATCGAAAGCGGCCAGGACTCGGAGGATCTCGATCCAAATTCTCCTCGTTCACGACAAGAACGCCGGATGAATCGATCGCAAAGAAATTTGTAGTCAGTTCGAAAGTATACGCCGGTTTTGGATCGTCTGGTCCCTGGATGTAGAAACGGATTTTTTTAATAAAAGGAAGAAGAAGCGGATGCAGACTTTAAATATACAGGTGATCAATTTCACCAGCACAGGTCTTATAATTATCTCTAATAATAGAGATAATTAAATCGGTTAAAGCGGTCGATTCGCAATCCTCGGTTATGCTTTGTTAAACAGAAATCGATGGAATCTACGTGGTTACACTCACCAGATCAGCATCTGACACGGTGAGCACAATAGGATTCCCGCTTTCATCGATGACCTTTGTGCCGATCGGAGCATTCTCGTCGACGAAACCTTCGATGTTTGACGCCGTTATAACGGGTGGATTACTGTCGACCGGCTTGACGGTGATTGCTAATTTTGCGGTAGCGGACCGCTTCGTTTCCGACACTTCGACCGCCTTGAGAAAAGAAGAAAACGCCGTTATTATACATATTTAAAATTTTGAGAAAAAAATGTTTAAGTTACGCGTATGACAAAGAATTGTGTATTATTTTTTCAAATGCAACTCTTTAGCGTAAAAAAGTCAATTAATTATGTCAATTATGTGTTGAAAGTTATCGAGAGCAACTGCACTCTAAAAAATATAGGTATACATTTAACACAGATTTAATAGATGTTAAATATAATTCTCACTGGGTTGGTGTTGAACCCATTTCGATTTTTTTCTACACAACGAGAATTACATAAACATCCACATAGTGTCTACATTCATATTTTTTAGTATTTTTTGTACTTACATTATTTATAACTATAAACGTTCTTTATAAATTTCCTTATATTCTTTATCCTCCATTTATGCAAAATGAATTCCAAGTTATACCAAATTATTTAAACATTTTTTTCCACATAAAATATAATGTTGACATTTACCTTAATAATAATATCGAACTTCTTGGTTACCGTCGTATCAACGGCTTTGATTTGTTTCACCGCTCCGGTATTAGGATTGATTTCAAAGAAATCCCGGTAATTCGGCGGATTTCCGCTGAGGAAAGAATAGTGAATCGGCGCGTTTATGCTGTCCATGTCGACCGCTTGTATTTTCTCAGGCGAGATATTGAGTATGCCAGATAGTACTCCGCTCGAAACCTGACGAAGAGAAAAAGAGAATCGCTCTTGCAGAACCGGTTGCACCGATTTATTGACTACGTGAATTTGAGCAGTGAGATATTGACGGCCGATTAGGCAGACGTATTCGATTACACTTGAATTTTTCAATACTATTTAACTATTAAACAAAACAGCTGAGAAACGTTCGTTAAAATAATGCCCTGGTGTTGACACAAGCCTGAAATTGGAGAATCGCAGTTTTTTTTTTTTAATAATATACGCAATTCACGTACCGACGCGGAGTATTCCGGATTGATGCAGGCGCCATCCAAAAGCATACAGCCTTGATAAATAAAGGATGGATCTTGATCATCATCGTCCCGTATGTTCACCGTCAACGTGGTCGTGGATGTGAATCTCTCGGAGACGTTCCTCGCCCGATCCTGTAACCAAATAATTTGCAACGTAAAGCAACGAGGTAAATGTAAATTGACTTTCCAAGATTTCAACTGCGAAGGAATTTGCATTTTGTATCTTTCGTATTTCGAAAAATTAATTGCGCAGGCTGTGCAACACGATCGAAATATAATTATAAATTTTCGTTATAATTTGTAAATTATTTATTTTATTTTATTATCATTTCATTTCATTGCAACTACGGTAGAAGAATTTTTCATTCCCCTTGAATAATTATATAAGTGAAAAATAATATTTCCTTACTATTTATCTTTCTTTGTGAAATCTTGTATACTTGTGCAATTCATTTATTTTACCATTACTATCGTACTTTGTTTTTCCCGAGGTTTTTCCCATTTCTAGTAATGAAAAATGCATCTAACAGATGTTAATAAAAATATCTTTATCCATTTCTTGAAGCTCATAAATAAAAACTTGAATGATGCATGGAAATCGACGGTGATAACGCGCCATTAATCTTGTGATTTTGACGCGTCACGATCATATTGACATTTTCAATAGTTGCCACGTGCACGAAAGGAACAAACATATGTTTTTTTATTTCTTATCCACACACACACACACACACACACACACACACACACACACACACACACACACACATCACGATCCAGTACCAGTTCTACCGTCGAGTCGCCCCGGGAGAAACTTGGTCTCTTTC